>NC_133774.1:20531316-20595178 GCF_003597395.2 Chelonoidis abingdonii
TGAGGGAACTATGGGATAGCTACGGAACGGCTACCCACAGTGCACCGCTCCAGAAATCGACGCTAGCCTTGGACCATGGACGCACACCATCGAATTAACGTGCCCAGTGTGGATGCGCACACTCGACTTTATAATATCAGTTTTAAGAAACCGATTTTAGCTAATTCGATATTATCCCGTAGTGTAGACGTGGCCTAAGACATTAGAGCAAAGTAAAACCCATAAGAGCTTTCCATCATCTGTGCAAGAACAAGAATGGGACAGTCCTGTGCTGGTGTAAATTGACATAGTTCCATTGGCTTCAATACTGATTTAAACCAACATAGGAAGGGGACCATATTATGTAAATTGAGGGAACATTATCTAGTGGTTTGACTAGAGAACCAAAATTTAAAAATTCTGCTGTATTTTTCTCCCAGCCATTACTGAATTGCAAGTACAAGTACTCTGAAAAAAATACAAGTCAGTTATCCTATCTGTGCATCAATTTATGTAGAGCGGTTGTGATTGTCTATTGTCCTGCCCCTTTGTGTAGTCATTTAGACCTATGCAAAGTGAGTGCAAAATATTTGTGAAATGCTACTGTATCAGAATAAAGACACTGAAAAACACTTTGCACAGCTTAGCATCACAACGGAGAGGGAAAGATGTTATTTAAACACACTAAGGGGCCCATCAATCTTGGAGCTGTCCATTCCCTGTTATAAGGAAGAGTATCTCCTAGTTCAGGGCTTCCAGCTCCCCAGCTGTTTCCTTTCTGGGTGGAGACCCTTCATCTCACTTCTTTCTGACTGGGGTGTTTCCAGGCTGCACAGTTCCCTGCCTTCACTGTGTTCATCCCAGCACAGACAGACTGCCCAAGCACACCTGCTTGTTTTCTCTTTGGGGACTGATGGCAAAGCAATTGTCAACAGTTAGAAGCTATCACACCTATCCTTTTATGAAGTCTATTTAATTCTTAAGGTAAAAGCACGTCAAAGGTAACATATTAAAAACAATAATAGAACCTACATGTCTCCTAATAAGCTCACTCCAACTCTAACATAGGGTCTGTCAGGAGCAGTCCTTCAACACTCCATGCTAGGGTTTCCTTGTGGTTAGAAGTTCATCACAGCTTCAGCACACTCTTATGCAGTGGTGCTGGAACATTTTTAATAGTGGGGGTGCTGAAAGTCAGCCTCTTTACCCTTGTCCATCCCACCCACCCCCGTTCCCCAAGCTGAGGTTGGGAGCAGAGCCCTGGATGCGGGGCAGCCGGGACCCTGGGTGCACAGGGGGGTAGCCGAGACCCAGGCACGTGGGATGATAGCTGGACCCCTGGGTGTGCGGGGCAGCAGTCAGGACCCCAGGCACGGGGCTGGCAGCTGGGAGCCCGGGGGTGCTGCAGCACCCTCTGCAGCACTAGTTCCTGTGCCTATGCTCTTATGGGCCTCTGTAAGCCCATTCCTTCCAATCCTTCTCTGAGAATTATGACCCTCCATGGATCAGAGGTCATGGTAGTTGGCTGCATCAGGAAGAAGGCCCCGAGTAAAAGAAGGCTATTTATCCAAAAATCCTTTCTTTGTCTGTTGGTCCCTAGAACATCAAGCTTATACAAATATATTTATTCCTCCCTGGGGTGTGGGTTCGAATGACTGATAACAGAGGAATTACATTAGTATCCCCCGCCCTACTAGAGAAGGTACATACAATTCCACCACAATGCATACACAACGGCAATTTTAATACAATCAATCCCAAAGATATTCGACCTAATTCAATAAGGTTTAACTTAATTCAATAATCTTTGTCTTAACTCCATAAGGTTTGTCCAGGATATCGTCAGTCTGTCACAGAGCAATCCAAGGGGCCATTCCAGCAGTTAAAGGGTTCTAGATTTATAGATTCAGAGATAATAAAGCCACCTCCTGCACTGCACAGGCCAGAGGACTTCCCATAATTAATTCCTGTTTGAACTAGAGAATATCATTTAGAAGAACATCCAATCCTGATTGAAAAAAATACCTGTGATGGAGAATTCCTTAGAATATTGTTCCAATAGTTAATTGCCCTCACCGTTAAAATGTGCACCTCATTTCTCGTTTAAATTTGTCTAACTTCAATTTCCAGCCATTGGATCTTGTAATACCTTTGTATCCTGTAGGTACTTATAGACAATGACCAAGTCACCCCTTAACCTTCTCTTCAATAATCTAGATAGATTGAGCTACTATAAGGCACATTTTCCAATCCTTTAATCATTCTCAGGACTCTTCTCTAAACTCTCTCCAATTTTTCAACATTCTTCTTGAATTGTGGACTCCAGGACTGGACACAGTATTCTAGTAGCTGTAGAAACAGTGCCAGATACAGAGGAAATATCACTTCTCTACTGCTACTTGATATTCCCCATTTATAATCTATGGATCACATGAGCCCTTTTGGCCACAGCATTGTACTGGGAGCTCGTGTTCAACTGATTATCCACCATGACCTCCGAGGTTTTTTTTTCAGAATCACTACTTCCCCCATTCTGTAGGTGTGGCCTGCATTCTTTGTTCCTAGATGTACAATTTTACATTTTGCTGTACTTAACTGCATATTGTTCACTTGTGCCTAATTTACCAAGCAATCCAGATTGTTCTGTAGTGGTGACCTTTCCTCTTCATTATTCACCAATACCCCAATCTTTGTGTTATCAGCAAATATCATCATCAATAATGATCTTGTGTCTTCTTCCATTGCAGAGGTGTAGACACACCTGGACGGATCTGTAGGAGGGATAAAGCATAGGAGCTACTAAGTTATCACTACGCTAGTGAAGAATTCCCCTAGGCAGCAGGAGATCTCCACTAAATTAATTTTAATTCTGCTTTGCCCCCTCTGGCCCAGTAAATTTGGTGCACTATGCACAATTTAAATGACTTTAAAAAGTGCAAGGCAGTAGAGAGTCTGTCAGAAGGAATGCAAAAATATTGTGCACTTCTACTTCACACTGATGTTGTAAGAATGTTTGTAAAGGCCTTTGAGATGCATTGATGCAAATGAAATATGAAGTGGCCATTTATAAGTAGGTGGAATAAAATCTTAAGGCTCGGTTTGAAAAACACACAACTTTTAAGTGGTACAGATTGAAATCAGGTTGCTGGTCTTCTTGTTTAACCGATGTACAGCCCATAAGTATTTCTTTAAAGAAATTCTCTCCATAGCTAACCAAGGGACCAATCCTATTCCCTTTGAAGTCAGCAACAAAGTTCCACTCGGTTTCATTGGGCACAGGATCAGGCCCAAGATTATAATTCCTTTTCTCGAGATCCAGTATTACCAACTCTGAGCATTCAAAAATCATGAGTCAGCCCTTAAAAAAAAATCATGAGATTCGCTAAAAAATAATGAGTTGTTTAAAAATATAATAATTTGGTCTCATTTCATGTGTCTTCTGTTTTCTAAGCCTTTAGGTTATATCTGAGTGACATTTTAAAGGTTTTCTCCACAACCGAAAGGGCTTGAAGCTGACTTCTTTTTTTTAAACGACACTTGCAATTCTTATATGAATCCAGGAACTGTGGTTCCAAGAAACACATCAAATATGCCAAGACTTGCAGTAAAATCACAAGAGGTAGTAACACTGGAGGCCTTAATATTTTACCATTTGATCTATTGATCTGGTTTTTCTTTTGAATTCTTTTCATAATAGATATAGTAAAATGTAGACATGCAAATGCACTGGCTAATTAATAGAAATATATATATATATATTATACCAAAAAAAATTTCTGCCAAAATACAAGATTTCATTGGCAGTTTTTTTGGCAAGAAAATGTCATTTTTTATTATGTTTCTTTTTAATGGGAAATTTTAAATTCAAATTCAAATTCTTCAGTTCAGTTCACTTTTTGAAATCAGAATTTCAAAATTTCAGATTCTCCCCATTTTTTCTTTTTCTGTTTTCCCACTCTTCTTTTTTAACGTTAACAATTAACCACAAAGAATCTGGCTGAGTCTTAGATGTGATAAAGCTCTTATTGATGTAAGTGGAGCCTGGCTTCCAGTTGTGGGTCCTCTATGGCCAGATTCTCAGCTGGTGTACTTTGGCTTCGCTCCATCCCTTTCAACTCATGTTTTAAGTATTACTGTTTCAGGCCATACTGTCAAGATTTCCTCCTACAGGAATCAGGTACAGAGAGACACTCTGCATTCCCTTTTGAACAAGGGCTGCTTCCTCGTGTTATCCCTAGATGGAGTAATGACGTGGGGCCATAGCAGAGCTGGCTGGACACAGAGAAGGGAGGTGCTCTCATGTGTGTCAGGGAGCTTAGGAATAGGGGCCTGAGGCCAGGGGACTGTGTCCCCATCATTTTATACTGGCCATAAGGGTGAGCGACGGGGGGGAGGGGTGAAGAGGAACGAGTAGGAGGGGGAGTCTTTGGGGAAGAGGCGATGTGGAAGTGGGGGCTTGGGGAGAAGGGGTGGCATGAGACCACAGTTCAGGTGCTGGTGGCCTCCCCCACATTTATGGAGCTTCTGTTGCTCCGGTTTGGGAAGCATTATTTTTCAAAGGATATGACTACGCTGCAGCACTGAGTCTCAGAGCCTGAGTCATTCAGCTTGGGGTCATGGGGCTCAAGCTAGGGGGCTAGAAATAACAGTGTAAATGTTTGGGTTCAGGTTGGATCCTGGGCACTAAGACACAATCTGGGGGAAGTATCTCAGAGTCCTGACTCCAGCCCCAGCCCAAATGTTTATGCTGCTATTTTATCCCTACGGCCTGAGCCCCACTGAGCCTGAGTCAATTGACCTGGGCTCTGAGACATGATCCCACAGGCCTTTTATTGCGGTGGAAATGTACTCAAAGAGGTCCAATAGGCCCTGTTGTTCTTCCTGGGGTATTATGAATGTGTATCTCCCCAACATGGGCCAGTGTCAGTGACACCATCTGACATTATATAATTAAAAAAGACTTTCCTATTAACAAGTCCTCCAAGTGCTGAATATATGCTGTTCCTGCACTGTAGTCACAATCATGGCATGTAATCCATGTGCCTAATAGGGCGGATATCTCTTTAAGAGATCATTTTGGGGTGCTGGAACAATTTTTATGGGGGGGAATCTGATGATGGAAACCATAGAAACCATGTATTTGGTGTTTGTTATTACTACTTTAAGCCAGGGTGTAACAGCACCCCCAGCACTGCTAGTTCTAGCAGCACCGCTGAATCTATTGAGGGGTGGGTAGGAATGAGTTGTGTCTGGGTCATTGTTGCTAGGCAGATGCACAATTAGCTTTCCACACTCAGAAGTTTCTGGAATTCGGTGTGGTAGTTCTGGGTATGCTCAGTACGTTCGTTGTAGCTGGACTCAAAACTACATGAGGGCAAATAATCAGGACAGCTGCTTCACAAAAGATCATGTGCCCCGTGTCAGTTGGGAAAAGCTGAGCCTAGGAGTGGAAAGCAGGCTGTTTTCCCTAACTCTGAAGCATTTTGCAACAGGTCAGTGATATTATTAACTCTCCAACTCGGAAGTCCTGACAGTTAGGGAGACCAAATGTCTCAATTTTATAGGGACAGTCCCAATATTCAGGGCTTTGTCTTATATAGGTGCCTATTACTCCCCACCCCTGTCCCGATTTTTCATACTTACTGGTCATCCTACTGACAGTGTTCATTATAGACCGGGGAAATTAGTAGAGAAAATTCATTTCTTTTATTTTAAATGTATATTTTGAATGTTTGATTTTTAGTTAAACTGTTTTAGTTAAATTGTCTCGACTAGTATGATTTGCCAACTTTTCTTTTCTTTAAATGTGATAATGGGGAAAGAATCACTTATTTTGCTAATCTCAGTTTGTTGTTTTTCTTGGAACAGGGTTGGTTTTTCAACTATATACTTAACTGAGTGGTGGCTAATTGGTTAGCTGACTAACTGAGTGATTTCAGCAGAGGAGGAGAAAGAGTCTCCTTGGATTCCATCTGAACATTTCTACAAGCAAGTGAAGGTGAGATGTTGCTTTTGACTCAGCACACTGTGCAGATTTGGTGATCGAAGACTCAGACTCAGGTGAACTCAATCTAAGTTTTGCGAACTCAGAGTTTCTTCTCACTGTGTTTCTGTAGGGACTGACCTATTTGGATTAAATTTGTTTTCTTTATTTAGGTTGATGTATAACTGTGAAGATGATGTCTATAGCTTATGCTTAAGAATTAAATTCATTCCTTTTTTTTTTTGTGAATTTGGACTTGATTGTGGGGAGGTTGGCACTGTGCAATCCTTGCTGAAAATCATCAATGGCTGAATGCTGGGTCTCAAGCTGCTTTTCTATGTGAGTTGGAGGGTTTTTAGGCACTGGAGAAAGGCAATGAAGTAAACTCTGCCCACCTAAAGGTTACACAAGCATGTTTTTTAAACCACTCATGTTGTTATTGACCAGTAACATATTAGTTGCTGTCAGAGGGTTCCTAGGTATCTTTGTTCTCTCATATAAACTTCACATGAGTTTTCCTTCCACTGTTTACATATCGCCCTCTGATTTATTTTACTGATCACTGTTTCATTTTGCAGCCTACACACTGACACAAAACAGGTTTTGTTGCCAGAGGAGATGCCAGACAGGGAGACAAGCTGACACCCAGAGGCCACGGCCGAAAGAAATTGGCATCTGGGTCTTGCAGCTGCCAAACCTTCTCTATGAGTGGCCACAGCAATCAGCTCCAGTGATGTAGCAAACTGAGGAGGAGGAGGAAAAGGGCATGTGGTGCACAATCAATGCTGCAATCAAAAGGAAGATGCGGTGCCAGCTGGTTACTGCAGTTTTATCACTCTGCCAGAAACACAAAATAATATTTAAAGAAAACAACAACAACAAAAGCTTAGCAGCTTGCATGGCCTATAGCAGTGAATGTGAAGAGTGAGAAGGTGGGCCATGTGTGTGTGGCTGACATAGGATTCCTGCAGCAAAGGGGACCCTGAGGCCCATTTCTGTAGAGTGCCAGTGATTTGTGGGAGTCAGTTCACTTTAGAATTCTATAGCTACTTTTAAAAGTACAAGTTGTGCCAGGCAAAAGCCTGATCTATATGGCTGGAAATGTGGAAATTGCAGTCGTGGTGGTGGAAAAGGTTATTAACATAAGGATAGCCATTTACTACAGATGTTGAGAGATAATGACTGGTTTTAATAGGCAAACCAACACATTACAAATATTTGATGTATCAAAATGTGGGTGGGGTGGGATGGTAGAGGAAATTATCATTCACCCATATGAATTGTTTTATTGTGTTGACCATTTTCTGTAGTTTTGAGGATTTTCTGTTAGAAAAAGCATGAAGTGAATTGAAAAAAGGTACATGTATGTATGCTTGAGTACAAATACACCAGCTGATTATCTTATTGCTATAACCCTTATAGTTCCTCACCTTCTCCTTCCCAGATTATCTGGTTACTCCTATGCATTACTTCACGTCTAAAATTAGATTGTAAAGCTCTTTGGGGGATGGTCCATATGTTTATATTTTATTGAAGTATCTAGTGCACTTTTAGGCACAATAACAACAAACAACTGCTAAGAATTTAGTCAGTCGTGATCTCTTTTGATAAACTTCAGAGAGATTCCACCATGAGAAAAGGGGGGGGAAAAGATGATGAAAAGAAGATACAAGAACATATTGCATTTTCTAGGCACCAGTCCTTGAATATGAGCACATTGGGTTGATCTATCATCCCCCTGTCCACCTTGTGTGTATGCTGAATTCTTCCACTTTTCATGTATTCACATCTGTCTTTTTCAGATTGTGAGTTCTTTAGATCAGGACAATTTTTCTCCTTATATGTCAGTGTGGTGCCTGAACCATTGTGGGTTTTACTGCAATACAATTAAAGATGCAGCTGCAATAAGGAAGTAGCATGGGAGACTATGTTATCCTAATGTTAATTCCTTACATATATTTTAAATTGGTAGCATTTAAACAGTAGAACACATGGCTATATTGAAGGCAAGCTTTTATACTGAAATTTATTTGAATCAAATTTGATTCCTCAACTTTTTGCATTTACAGTAAATAAATAAAGTTGAGGCTGTTTCAGTGCAATGATAAGAGTGCATCACTGTTATTTCTGTCATATTATATGTAAATATAAATATGGGAGACACATGGCGCTAAATTAAGGAAGCAGCATGTGAGGGTTTGTTTTTCAAATACTCATTTTTATGTGTGGCCTACTTAATAACATGTATGAATCTGGTCTGAGCAGGCAGATCCACCTATTGTAGGTTCCCACCACTTTCATTGCTGTTGATACTAGCACCTCTGTGCAAATCTCTGAATACGTTTCCAGAAAATCTGGTGCTCTGCAGTACTGAAGTTTTCTCTATGTATTTGGAGTATAGTAAATATATACCTGTGACCCAAAGCAGCCCTGTATTCACACTCTGCGCATTATTATGATCTTTTACTCCAGGGGGCATTCTGCGCCACTGTGTGCACACAGAATTCATGTCCTGTGCAGATTTCTTTGCTTCCCCACAGAAAAATCACTTTCTGATGGGGAAGTAAAGGGAAGCTGCAACAATGGTAACGTGATCTTCCCTAGCAGGGTGGTGTTGTTTTGGGTGCCCAGCACACCCAGTGGAGAGGTGTCAGATCCACCCCCTGTCTGCCCAACCTCTGTGTATCTGGACCCCTTACTGAGGCTCACACCCCTGCACCCAGCATCCCTGCACCTTAATCTGCACCCATTGACCCTGTCCTCACCCCCTACATCTGGAGCCCTCCTCAGCCTCACTCTGGCCAGTGGGTCCTACCCTACACTGAACTCAGCTCATAGTCCCGACTGGGCTGGGGGTGGGGGACAAGTGCACTTCCCCTGCATGGAGTAGGTGGGGTAAGGCCGGGGCCAAGTCAGACCCACCACAGAATGCCCCCTGCTGATTCTTGCCCCCCTGCTCCCATCTACCCAAACCCCATGCATCTTGATTCTCACCCCTAGCCTTTCACCTAAGAAGACAAGGGCACCTGCACCTTTGGTTCTCTGAAAAGATCCTGACTGAGGAGAGGGTCAGTCACCATCTAGCTGGAAGACTGTGTGAGAGAGACCATCTTTAAACAAAGCCTTGAACCAAAACTTGCATGTTTTCACTTTTATTTGCTTGTAACCCTTTCTAACTTTAACTCTTATATTTAAACTCACTTAAAATCCTAGCTTCTTTTGTTTTGTTTTACTATTAATCTAAACCAACAGTGTTATGTTTATACTTGAAGTGAATGGGGAAAGCTAGTGTGTTTTTTCTTCTTAAAGGAGCAAACAAACCATATTATTTCTTTGAACTGTTGGACATGGCAGAGCCTGTGGTTTTGGGAAAATTCGGGACTGGGAGTGTGGGCTCATCCTGCAAGTAGTAAGTGAGGCTGATGGAAGCCAGAGTGGGGCTATAAACAGATTTCTGGAGTCAGAGCTGCTGAACCAGGGCTGCTTAGTACACAGATACTCAAGGTGTGGCCTGTAGGATGGTTGTGAGTGGTCCAAGTTTGGAGCTACAACAGCAAAGCATTGTGAGACACCCAAGGTTAGGTCAGTGACACAACCCATCATTGGTCTGGATTGCACCCCAGAACGTGACAACACCTCAAACCAGAACAGAGAATAAGGGACTAAAAGAATATTGCTATGGCTAAACAGCAGAATAATGGAAGCTATTAGAGGCAAAAAAGAGGCTTTTATAGTTTGGAAGTCGAAATCTAGAGAAGAAAATAGGAAGGAGCACAAACTCTTGTGGGTTAAGTGTGAAAGTATAATAAGGCAGGCCAAGAAATTATTTGAGAAGCAACTTGATAAATATGCAAAAGAATTAACAGTAAGAATTTTTTTTAGATACATCAGAAGCAGGAAACCTGCCAGCTAGGCAGGGGGGCCACTAGATAACTAAGGTGTTAAAGAAGTACTCAGGGAAGACAAAGCCATTGCAAAGAAGCTAAATTAATTATCTGAAACAGTCCTTACTGCAGAGGATGTGGGGGAGATATCCACATCAGAGCTACTCTGTTAGCTGAATTGCCAGTAGAAGAGGTTTTGGAACAAATTGATAAAATAAACAGTAATAAGTCACCAGGACCAGACGATGTTAACCCAAGAGTTAAACTTACATATGAAATTGCAGAACTAGTAACTCCAGTACGTAACCTATTACTAAAACAAGGCTCTATTGGGTAACTAGAAGGTAGTTAATGTTATGCTTATTTTTAAAAAGGGCTTCAGAGGTGAACCTGGCACTTATAGGCCACTGAATCTAACTTGAGCACTTGGAAAACTGGTAAAAACTATAGAAAAGAAAAGAATGATCAGACATATGTATAAACATGGTATGTTGGGAAAGAGTCAAAGTGGCTTTTGTAAATGGAAGTCATGCCTCACCAATCTATTAGAATACTTTGAGGTGGTCAATAAGTATGTGGATAAGAGTAATCCAGTCCATATAGTAATCCAGTAATCCAGTCCATATAGTGTTCAGAAAGCTTTTGCCAAGATTCTTCACCAAAGATTCTCAAGGAAACTGAGTAGTCATAGGATAACAGGGAAGGTCCTCTCAAGGATCAAGTAACTGGTTAAAAGACAGGAAACAAAGTATAGGAATAAATGGTCAGTTTTCAAAGTAGAGAGAGGTCAATAGTGGGGTCCCTGGAACCTGTGCAGTTCAGCATATTCATTAAGGTTCTGAAAAAGGAAGTAAATGGTACAGTGGCAAAGTTTGCAGATGATACAAAATTATTCAAGATGGTTAAGTCCAAAGCTGATTGCAAAGAGTCATAGGGGGATTGCACAAAACTGGATGACTGAGCAACAGAATGGCAGCTGAAATTCAACATTGATAAGTGCACAGTAATGAATGTTGGAATAAATAATATCTACCACATTTTATATATATATATATATATAAAATGATAGGTTCTAAATTAGCTGTTACCACTCAAGCAAGAGATCTTGGAGTCATCATGGGTAGTGTTCTGAAAATTTCAGCTCAGCGTACAGCAAAAAGGCTAACAGAATGTGCACCCACAAGGTGTATGCCAAATAAAGGAACTTGAGTGATGAAATCCAGAGTTGAACTGAGAGTTTTGGATCCCAGAGAACTGGATGAAGTGTTCTGGGATAAGCCAAGTGGAAAAGGTCTAGGAAGGAATCCTAACAAGTCTGGACACAGAATGTCTGTGCTAGCTAAAATAAGGAGAACACCAAGGGAGCCATTTACGCTGGATGAGATAATAATGGATAAGATAAGCCTGGAGCATGAGATAAACAGTAAGTTATGTGTGGACAGTGCATGTGTACAAGGATTGGTTTCTACAAAGTGACCAAGCCAATCCCAAAATGTGTGATGCCATGTATAGTAAATGCAATGCAATGTGTAAATGGATATAAAGGACAAGGTTTGTGTGGTACATCCTATATCCACCCCCCTATGCTTGAGGCTGATCAACTCAGTGTAGCTTTGTTGTATGCCAAATAAAGAAACCCGAGTGATGAGACTGGAATTGAATTGAGTTCTTAGGGAACTGAGTGGAACAGGTCTTGTGGGAACTCCAATATACTGTTGCTGAGACTCGAACCATTGCCACAGCCAGAGATTATGTGGTAGCAAAAAGTATAAGAAACTAGAAACAAAAAAGAACTAGATAAGTTCATGGACGATAGGTCCATCAATGGCTATTAGCCAAGATAGTCAGGGATTCAGCCCCATGCTCAGAGCAACCCTAAATTTCTGACTGCCAGAAACCAGAAAGAGAAGACAGGAGTGGATCTCTCCAAAATTGTCCTGTTCTGGTCACTGTCTCTGAAGCTCTAGTACTGGAAACTGTCAGAGACAGGATATTAGGCTACATGGACCATTGGTCAGACCCAGCATGGAAGTTCTTATATTGGAGGAAGGGCAACTGAATTGTGAAATAGTCTGTAATACTAGCTATCGATCTTAGGGTGGAAGAATCTGAAGTTCAATGCTGCTCATTTAAAGTCATGGTTGCCCTATCTATCAGTCAGCAACAAATCTTAAAAACAAAAGGGAATGCAACTGGGAACACCATCCAAGTGTTAATGTCTATGCACTTGTCTCCTTGCCCATGCCTAACAAAGAGGAGATAATGAGGGAAAATAGCTCTGAAGGAAAACCAGGAATGTCTCCTAAGAGGAGTTTGGGGGCCAGGCAGTTGGTGGGCTTCAGCGACTCCTATGGACTCATTGTTCCCCTCCTGGTTGCAATGCTCAGGGGGTCACTTTGTGAGTGGTTTTGAGTGCCAGACAGGTTCTGGGAGTCCTGCAGGCTCCATGTTGTCTTCCCCATCACTTGGCGAGGCAGGTCCTTGAAACAGGATCTTCCAGCTCAGCAGCATTCTAGGTGACAGCCAGAGGAGAAGGCAGTTGCTGATCAACTGGCCTCAGCAGCAGGTTGACCCCAAACTCATTCAGTCACCAGTTCAGTGAACCTCTCCATTAGGAAATGTTCCTGTTCCCTTTGGCATGCCTCCTGCCCCGTGAAGTGGTTCATTGGTGTCTCTTCCTCATGAAGAGTCCAAACCTTCTGTGCCTGTGACGAGGGGAGCCGGGGCTCAATCCCCCCTTTGGAGGAGGGGAGCCACACCGGCCTCGTCCTGTCCTCACTGGGTCCTGTCCCTCGGGTTCGCGTCCACTGTCCAGGCGTTCGGTCCCTGTGGAGCGGACTGGGACACAGCAAAGTCAATAGTGGCCCTGCCCTTGGGTCGGCGGGGCACCAAACACAGTACAATCGGCTCCGGCCCTTTGGGGCAGGGCAGGGCAGTACCAGAGTCAATGGGAGCCCAGCCCTTGGTTCGGGTGGGGCACCAAACGCAGTACAACAGGCTCCAGCCCTTTGGGGCAGGGCAGAGCAGTAACAGAGTCAATGGGGGCCCAGCCCTTGGTTCGGGCGGGGCACCAAACACAGTACACCAGGCTCTGGCCCTTTGGGGCAGGGCAGAGTAGCAAATAGTTCAGAGGGCTCTGGCCCTTTGGGCAGGGCAGAGCAGCAAGCACACGGTAGCTTTGGGGTGAAGGGAGATACTGCCACCCGGTTATGGGTGGCAGGGGGAACGCAGGCCCACCCACTCCTCTGCGTCCCAGCCCGGGGCCCTAGTAGCAGCTGTCGCCGCTAGTGGCAGTCAGTGGGGATCCGGTCCGAAACACACTGACAGCGCGATCAGTGGGGATCCTGACCGACACACACGGTCATCGGCTCGGGGCCTTCTGCGACTTGACTGTAGTCAGCCACCCCCGGGCTACTTTCCATTCCCCCTTCGCTTCCTACCTGGTCCGCTGGGTCGTCTACCGTCATGGGCTCCTCCCAGTCCGGGCTAGGTAGATCCGGGTGCACCTCTGGGTAGCTGGGCCAGGTCCGGTCCGAAGGTTCCTCCAGGCCGTAGTTGGGGCTGGGCAGCTTTGGTAGTTCCCGCAGCTCAGGGTCGTGGTTGCGGCGGGTCGGTTCCGGCAAGGCCTGATCCCTGTCCCGGAGCTCGGCAGCCTCCCAGCAACGAGGGTCGGCCGGCACGTCTGCTCTGGCCGGCAGCTGGGCTCCAACTGAAGGCCGGTGCCCGGCTTTTATACTTCCAGGTCGCCGCCTGACCCTTTGAGGGGCGGGGCTTCCACCCGGAAGTTCCGCCCTGGGGGAAGATGGATGGGGCTCAACCCTCCCTTTGGAGGAAGGGAGCCACACCGCCTTGCTACAGTGCCCTAAGGAGTTTAAACTGCTTCTGGTTTCTCCTGTCCCTCCTTATGAACACTCTTTCAGGATCCTTCTCTGTCTGCTTCTGCTGGCTGTGGGGTGCTGTTCCTGCCCACTAGAGAACCAAAGGTCTTCTAGAGAAAGGTAGCTCATAGATATATATCTTTTCCCCCATTTGGAAGAAAGCAAGAAATCCCATCACCTAACATAATTTTGATGTTGAAGGCCACAAATTTGTTACTTTTCAGCATTGCAACTGTTATGATAGGTTCTCAGTCACCTTTTGTAGTCCATGAGTAATAATAAGAAAATGGTATTAATGTTTTAAAAAATTTAAAATGCTCCTACTGTGTCAAGGTAGGGGGAGAGATAACTCCTTACAGGGGCTATGTTACCAGTTTACAATTTCTTCCCTGAAAGCTGGCCGACATTTGGAGAACATAGCGGTTTTCAAGGTACCAGAAAGGAAGATAAGTGCCTTTCCGGGAGATCTGGCAATCTATGCCACAGAAATATTTCTGCTAATGGTCACCTCTCAAACATATTGTTGAATGGAAGGGTTTGTTCAGCTGTGAAGATGGACCAAGCGGGTTTGCACTGCTGTTGAAACTCAAAACTCATCTGGAGTTTCTGCTATACAAGAAATTTACTGAAATATACTTACAGGACTGGGAGGCAATGCAACTGGAAATTGACTCTATTCTCTGCTAGCATATGGAGCTTCCATGCAAAGGAAGATGAAAACCATGAGCACTGACTGCCCCACCCCTTACGGCATCACCAGAAAATCCTGCCCACATGCCTGCCTAACAACAATGACATGGATAGGGAAAGAACAAGACACACCACAACTGTACTTCGTTCCCTGGAACTTCAGATCAGCACCACAAGCGCCTCACCTCTCCACTGCAAAGGGACACAGCAGTGTGTTTATCTAATTGCCAGAATGGATCCTTCTCCCATCCCCATTTCCTCTGGCTTGTGCAGCACTGCTCAGAGTGGGGAGAGGCCAGTCACTGGGGACCATTACTGCCTGACTGCTGGCTGATCAATGCATGGACACCCGGGCACAATGATTTTTCCTTAATAAGCCGTTTTGAAGAAATAGCTTGAGCCAAATGCTTAATAGTTGTTCATCAGAAATCAATTTAAAAAATCTTGATTTATAACCGTGTCTTGCTGGGGGGTAATTTCAGGGTTGAGAAGAACGGGGACTGGGGAGAGGAGGGAAAGTTGGAGGTGTTCAGTAAGGGGCTGTGGTATGGCGATGCCATAGTTTCAGCACTGCAGTTCAAACACACAGAGACACAGCTATGCATGGCATATTATCCAGGGGAGAAAAGTCAGTGCACAGCACTTCAAATTCCTTTGATCTTAAAATCAGAAATTTAGCACCAGAGCAAGAGGTGCTATTGGTGGGGAGGGGGGGTCCATTATAACTTACTGGCCTGGGCTTCTGGTTCCTGATGCCACATGTGGTCCTACTTGGGTTCATCAGGGGAGCTTCCTCAACTGGCTCCTCGAGCTACATGTGCAGAATCACATACTCTTCATCTTCAGGTCTTTCAGGGCATCCTCCACAACCCCCATTGCCTCCTCACTCTGGCCCTTGTGAGCATCCATTTGGGCAATGAGGAGGGGCTCTTGACTCACTTCAGGCTCCTTTCTGGGATCCCTTAACAACACCTATAAGGCTCTTCATAGAAGGAGCATGTGCAATGAGCCTTCTGAGTCTTTGGCCTTCCTGTACAGGAACCTCAAGTGCTTGTGCAACACCAACAGACCCTGGTCATTGGTGGGCAGGCTCAAACCTGGAACCTCTGGAGCTTAGTGCATGAGCTAAAATCCATATGCCTTTTAGCTAAAGCTGTAGAGCAGACTAATTAATCTCTCTCTCTAGGTGATCTTAGTGCCACTAAATGGGACAGAACACCACACCCAGGAGGTGTGTGAATTGCACCTAGCACTGGGCCTGAGTCTACTGAATGCCTGCCTGCACCAGCCTCTGTGAAATTTCCCGGTATAGTTGCATGTTCCTGTCTCTTCAGGCAAAGATGTGGAGGACGGTGTACTCTGACCTCACACTGATCAGCACCTGGGTATGCTCAGTGGGCTATCCAGATGCTTTTGAAACTGGATTCATGTTCACTTGTATTGATCTGTAAAAGGTGAAGTGGAAAGCTGTTCTGACCTGCTCAGAGCAGCACATAGTGAAAAGCTGGGACAGGGACCTTTATAGACTGGGTAAAGGTGAGGTAGAAAAGGGTTCAATGCATTGTGGGAATTGGGGTGGAGGACTATTGCAACTCAAGATCTCATAGGCTCCTGTTACCTCTTCCACACTGCAGATTGGCGTGGATTTGTGGCAGTGCCCCAAATGAGGCATGTACTTGGCCATACCCCTTAGTTGTGCCAGCTTACTTGCCCTCCACTCACCTTCAGACACATGCTTCTAAGGTTTAGGCATGGACAGTAGGGGGTTATGGTGCAACCACACACATGTATCATGGGATACATGTACAGTCATGCGTGTATATGTGCCTACAAAAGCAGATTGATTGTATGCTCCTACTGCTAGTAAATTCATTGTAAATACTGTATATATACTGCAGACATCTTTGTCCTTTATCTTTTTAAACATTCTCTGCCTGAGTCTATGCTAACATTTATTTCTAACATATTCCAGCAGTCTAGCTGACTTTCTGCTTTCCCAATCTTGATTCTTTTTTTTTTTTCCAACTAGGAACATGTTTTAGATATCAAGGAGTAATTTTTCAGTGCAGCGCACATGAAATTAGGCATGTAACTGCCTTTATTAATAGGACTTGTGCATCACATTTCCCCCACCCCCGCACACACAAATAGATGGAAATGTTCCTAAACATTTACATCGGAATCATAAAACTTGCAATTTATCCCATAAGATAAATTTACAATTGGCTTAGCTATGCAGTAGCTAAGACTCACATAGACTCTCTGACATTTCAGAGGATGTGATTAAAAGAGGCTTTTCCTAGCAGACCTGGCAGAAATAAATGCTCTATGATCTCTTTCTAAAATATGAGGCATTCATTCTTGCCAGTGCTACACTCTTATTTTTTCCCAATTGTGAGTATGTGTATAAATTTAGTGCTTGTGAAGTATGCCAAATTGTGAGCCCTTGCATTTTAGGGCTTTTATTTATTCACTGAGGGTCAGGTGGTGAACTGCTTACTCATGCTGGTGAGCAGATACTCACATGACAAATCCAATTTCAGTGTTCTTTTCTCAAGCAATGGCAAATATACTTTATGCTCTAAAGGACAAAAGTCAATGGAACTATTTGTGTGAGTAATTGCTCTGCAGCGGGAGTTCACAGTCTGGACCACAGGTGCACTCGAGGCAGAGTCAGTGCAAGATGTGGCTCAGCCCTGTTCTGGAGGAATCACCTCTATAGGGGACAATGTAGTCCACTCTTCAGGCCAATTCAACCCTTGTGTAAGATCTCTGCTGATACCCTACAAAATTGCATCAGTTATGATGGTTGTTTTTGTGATGTAGACATTGATCCATCAGGAGGTGGGCAGAGACCATCAACTCACTATAAATAAGCTGTGGAACAATCTTTATATGTAGAAAATTTCAGTCTTTACCAACCTCAGTAAGCTTCGGACTAAGGGCCTAGAGGTGAAAGTTTCTGTAACTGTCACAATTCTTAAAACAACTCATCAACTCATCCAATATTAAACTCCTCGATTACTTTCTCACTTTGTGGATTATGATAGTCAGAAATGCCAGGTCTTCTACTGGTGTTTCCAGAACAGGGTTGCCATATTTTTCAAATGTGTTCCAGTATAATTTGCAGAAACCTGCCTTTTGGCAGCACTACTCCTAATTATCTAATGTTATTTGTTTGTTTGTTTGTTCTTTGTATAGCTGGGCCATGGGGTAAGTAGCCAAGACAGGTTCTGTTTCTTGATGTCTTGGTGAGGGCCGTGTGTCTCTGACCTTTGGACTTTGATCAGCTCTGCTGTTTGAAGTCTCTGAATGGTTAATTGCTCCCTGGCGGTGATGGGGCACAGCTGAGCTGAAGTAAGTGTGAAGACTTAGTATAAAAAGTCACTTGCTAGGCAAATCCCAAGAGCCGCAAACAGAAACTTTTCAGAGTGAGTTTGGAGGGAGGTGTGAAAGACTTTCCTTTCAGGCCCAGCTCCATGCTTGATATTGTAATGGCCAGCGATAGAAAGTAATGGTGACCTGCAATGGAAGTGTCATGTCTTTTTTCCTGCTTGAAGCCAGAAAGGACTTCCTGTGTATGAAGCATAAACTAGTGGCTGTCCTGGATTTTTGGATTGGAAAGGCAAGTAGAGACACTACAGAGAAGCTGAGGAGTTCCTAGACAAACAGGTTCAAGAAGCCTCACTACCCCAGATTTATAGAAGAAACAAACTGGCCATGAAGGAACCAGATTGAGAGGAAGTCAGAGAGGAGGCTTATCCGTTCATAACTGCCAGAGGTCAGAGGATGAGGTGGCATTGTACACATCTGGTGGCAGATGAGGCTGTAACCATACAGAAGAAGAGGACTAGAAGAAATTCCACATAGCTAGAAGTTTCCAGTCAACACCAAGTCCTCAGCACAGAAATTGAGAAAGTTATTTCTGAAGATCCCATTGGTCAAAGGGAACAGAGAGCTGTACAGGATACACCTTTGGAGGACACTTGGCCCAACCTGTAAGAAAAGCAAGCTTGTCCACAGAAAGATCTCCAACAGGCCAAGGAAGACAGATGATCCTCGCTGTTCATTCCACATTAGAGAAGAATCAAAAGAATATTCTTCAAGAGAGACGAGGACACAGGATCATGTGCTGTCTTCCCAAAGCCAAGAAATAAGACATCACTCTAAGATTGGATGGTCGATGGGTAAGGTGATGGTGTTTATTGGCACTAATCGCACTGCATTATAGGATAGCTCACAGATAATAGAAGGCTTCAAAGATGACTTCAGGCTGAAGAAGGAGAAGAATGTCCAAGTGATCTTCTCCGAGATCCTTCCTGTTCCACAAGTGAGGGAAGGCAGAAGGCAGAAGATTCTGCAATCGAACCATTTACTAGGCAAATGGTATAGGGTAGAGGGTTTTGGTTTTGTGGAACATTGGTCCAACTTCTATGGGGTAAGGGAGATATACAGTTTGGATGGCCTCCATCTCAGTAGAAGTGGAACCAATCTTCTCAGGGTCTAGAGTAATCAAGAGGGTGTTAAACCAATAACAATAGGAGAGAGTAAAAAGAGAGAAGAAATGATCACTTGTTTGACACAAAATCTAGATGTTAAGAACAAAATCAATCAGGAAATCAAAGGATATGAAGAGAAGAAAAAAATTAATTGCCTATACACCAATACTAGGAGCCTGAGTAACAAACAAGAGGATTTGGAATTGATCTACTTGGTATTCTGAAACCTGCTGGGATGATTTACATGATTAGAATGTTAAAATCAATGGTTATAACACATATATCAAAGAACAAGTGGGCAAAAGGGTTGTGGGAGTGGCACTTTATGTCAGAGATGACAGTACAGTAGAACCTCAAACATATGAACATCAGAGTTACGGACTGACTGGTCAACTGGACACCATGTGACACTGGAAGTAGTGGAGACAAAAAAAAAAAAAAGCAAATACTGAACTGTGCCTGTATTGCATCTTAAAAGCTGGCATATCTGGGCTGCTTGTTCCCATACCCACATCCAGGGCAACCACTCACATCTAGGAGTTTGCGGATGCTGGGGCTGCCAGCCCAAGGCAGCTGGCAGAGCAGAAGCAGTGCTGGTATCTGTATGGCTTTCACCTCTCCCCCCTTCCCCTGGCTGGGAGAAGAGGTGCTGTTTTTACCCTCCCTCTCTGTCCAGCAGTCCGACTCAGGGAATGAAGCTGCCTGCAAGGAAGCTGCCGTTACTGAGAGGGAATTCAGCTGCTGCTGGAACCTGGCTTGAAGCATCAGCTGCTGGAACTCGAGCCCAAACTGCACTTTATTCACAATTGCGACCATTTCAGAGTTACAGACAACCCCATTCTTGAAGTGTCAGCAACTCTGAGGTTCCACTGTGCTTGTTTCCAAGTTGCCGACAACTTGGAAGAAAATGATCTTGAATGTTTATGGATCACTGTCCTAACGGATAAAGCACAACATGTGGTAATCGTTGGTGTTTGCTACAGATCACCAAAACACACTAGGGAGCTGGATGACTCCTACAGCAGCTATCCATAATGTGTAGGAAAAAATCTATATGATTATGGAGGACTTCCATCTGAGTAACATATGCTGGAGGTCTCATGCTGCCAGTACTAAAACATCCTTGAAATCTCTAAATATTATAGTGCTTAATTCAAAAACATTGCATATTATATTAGACATCTTGACGGATAAAGAGGAATTGATCACAGATGTAAAAATTAGTGGTAGCTTAGGTACAAGTGATCATGATTTGATCACATTTGTGATGTGCACACCATATAAAGTCCAGGCTAGTAAAATACACACACACACACACACACACACAAACACACACCATGGAAGAAAGAGGAAGTTGATTGTAAAAAATATAAATTAGATGCTAAGAATTGTAGAAAATTGATAAGGGAACCTAAAGGGACACAAGGAGAAATCTATGGCCAGTAGACTTCAGGAAAATAAGAAGGAGTTTTTTAAGTATATGAGGAACAAAGAGAATCCTAAGAATGTTATTGGTTGATTACTGGATGGAATGGTAGAATGGTCAACAATAATGCAAAAAAGGCAGAAATGTTCAATAAATATTTCTGTTCTATATTTGGGGAAATAATATATGATGTAGTTGCCTGATGAAACATGATGATGAAACACTTTCCATTCCAGTAATAACCTGGGAGCATGTTAAACAGCAGCTACGAATGTTAGATATTTTAAAATATTTGATAACTTGCATCCAGGAGTTTAAAAAGAGCTGGCCAAGGATCTCTCTGGACTGTTAATGCTGATCTTCAGTAACTCCTGGAATACTGGGGAGGATCCAGCGCAGCTGATACAAAACTTGATTAATAAAGGATTAAAGCAGGGTGTAGCGGGGTGAACCTCCGCTCCTGCCCTGAAGGGGTGAAAACAGCCCTGGGCGGGGACTGTGGCTGGAGAAAGCAGCTTTTAGGCTGGCTGATTGGGGGAAGTGATTGCAGCTGGGGCCATGTCCCAAACTAAGCAATAGGGCCTTATAAGAAGGCCAGAGAAGCCAGAAGCAGGAGTCTCCCTCTGCCTGTAGAGGGAGATAGGCATGGGCATGGCTGCAGGGAGCTGAACAGGGTACCTGTGTGGAGCAGGGCTGGGGAAAGGCAGAGGAGCTGGGGAGCTCCAGCGTGGAAAGCTCCAGGCTGTGGCCTAGCAGAAGGCCAAGGGGAACTGGGGGTTGCAGAGGGCAGCCCAGGGGTAGGCCAAGGCAGCAGGTCCAAACCCTCCTTGCCAGTATGAGTTGGCTGATACTGCAGTCTGCCCCAGAGTGTGGGGCTAGACAATGACTGGCACAAGCCAAATACTGAGGCAAAGTGGGAATAGTGGGTGGGGGTTCCCCAGGGAGGGGAGACCCTAAGACTGAGGGGTTACTGCTAGGGATCAGCCCCCCAGGTAAAAGGACATTGTGTCCTTGGAGGGACACAGGGGCCAGACGACAGGTGGATCACCGGCCTGCAGAGGGCGCTCCAGAGCTGGAATGAGCTAATTCCCAGTAGTCACCAGCAGGCCGCGCCGCAGGGGTGAGTCCACTCATCTACACAGGGTAATAAAATTAATGCCAATCAATATGGGATTATGGAAAACAGACTCTGTCAGACTAACTTTATATTTTTTTTATGGGATTACAAATTTGACCAATAAAGGTAATAGTGTTGATGTAAGATATTTAGACTACTGTAAGGTAGTTGACTTGTACTACAAGCTATTTTGATTAAAAACTAGAATGATATAAAATGAACATGGCAACCATTAAATGGAGGAAAAACTGGCTAACTGATAGGTCTCAAAATATAACTGTAAATGAGGAAACATTATCAAGCATCTGTGTTTTTCGGGGGGGACTCACAGAAATCTGTTCTTGGCCCTATGCTGTTTAACATTTTTATCAATGACTTGGAAGAAAACATGAAATCATCATGAATAAAAATTTGCAGATGACACAAATTGAGATGTGGTAAATAAAGAAGAGAACACGACACTGATACAGAGTGATCTGGATTGCTTGATAAGATGGGCTCAAGCAAACAAATGCATTTTGATATTGCCAAATGCAAATGTTTGTGTCTAGGAACAAAGAATGTTGGCCATACTTACAGAATGGGGGACATTATCCTGAGAAACAATGACTCTGAAAAGGATTTGGGAGATGGATAATCATCTGAACATGAACTCTCAATGTGATGCTGTGGCCAAAAGGGCACATACAGTCCTTGGATGCAGAAACAGGGAAATCTCAAGCAGGTGTAGAGAGGACATTTTACCTTGATATTTGGTACTGCTGGAATACTGTGTCCAGTTCTGGTGTTCACAATTCAAGAAGAATGTTGATAAATTGGAAAGGATTCAGAGAAGAGCCACGAGAATGATAAAAAGATTAGAAAGCATGCCTTATAGTAATAGACTAAAGAAACTCAAACTATTTAGCTTAACAAGAAATTTATGTCTATAAGTACCTACATGGGAAACAAATATTTGATAAAGGGCTTGTCAGTCTATCAGACAAAGGTACAACTTAGGCCATTGGTTGGAAGTTGAAACTAGACAAATTCAGACTGGAAATAATGCATACATTTTTAACAGTTTTAACAATTTACCAAAGGCTGTGGTGAATTCTCCATCAGCAGCAATTTTAAAATCAAGATTGGATGCTTATTTGCTAAACGACATGCTCTAGTTCAAACAATAATTATTTGTGGGCAGTTCTATGGCCCGTGTTATACAAGAGGTCAGACTAAATTATTATTATTATTATTCTGCCTTTGGAATCTACGAGGAAACATGACACTTCATAAAAAAAATTAAAAAGGCAAGGTATTTCTTAAACGTTAGCCTAAAAATAATCTAAAATCTAAACACCGGGACACTCTGCTAAATTCTGTTCAAGAGACAAATTCCAGAGCTATCCCTGTCTCTGTAAAATGGGGAACAAAATCCATAAATCTGAATAGCCTTGATCTTTGGAGACATTTGGATCTGGACCTGGAGCTGAACTTTGAGCTTGCCCCATCTAATTAATTTATCACTGACATGGACTACTTGCTATCATAAATAGCAGGAATAAGGATATCTATTTTTAACAGGCCAAAGGTAAATCTACACAAGAAATCTATACATTCTATACCAGCACGGTTCAGAAAATGTGAAAGTATTTACTGTTATAGAGTGATTTCTACTGAAAAAGTAGCTCCAGCTGCTTCAGATAATGTTGTGGGAAGTTGTTGCCTCGTTGTTTAGTTAAAGATTTTTGTAGCTTTGACAAACTGCCTAAACTAGCTTCAGATTTTATGGGCCACCCCTTTTATATTTTCGGTGTCACTTTTAACAGGCAAGAGGTCCATGACAAACAACTGCAAGCGGTGTGCCAACCATAATGCAGGTACTCTATATGCATAAGACCCTTATCTTTTATGGCATAAACTATATTTGCACCATTGCCCAAGATGAGAACACAAAAAGCAAAGCTAAGAGAGAGCTAATCCACCTGTCAAACTGTTTCTGTAACTCTTCCAGTATGTTTATGACAGTATGGTCATTTTCAAAGCTTTTATTACACAAGGTTGTGTATTTCCCATAAATGCATGTTTAGAAGGGGATAGAAGCAGCATCTATTTTAACAATCACCCAACGTTATGTTCTATATAGTCCAGCAATGCCTTGGAAGAACTGCATGGGGAAAAGAGCATTACAAATAACTTAAGAAATCTATCTTTGAGCAACTTCCTCTTTGCTGTAAGAACCTGATATAAAACACAATAAAACTTGCAGCCCTCGGCATTATACACTATAGGTGTGAAACCATCTTTTTTCTCCAGGAAACTCATTTTCAGCATATAGGTTACTGTGAACTTACTTTTTCCAGGGTTGCTGAATGGCTCATTGCAAACTCTGTAGCATCCCTCATCACAAAGAAATGTATTAATCCAGCAAGGCACTTTAAAATTCTTTTGCTACTTTTAAAATCCTTCATATTATTGATTAGAGCATTGTGTGTATGAATGGCATTCTACAAACCTGTAACAGTGTAAGTTCTCACAGGAAAAGCCTACTCAGTATGTTTACAAGGAAGGAGGAGTTGGGAAAGAGGAACTTGTTAGCATAAAGTTAGCCGTTATAGATATTAGGAAACACTGGTTATTTTGGTATCCCGACAAACAAATTACAGACATTTGTCCTACCAAAATTTACCAGAAAAGCTTCCAATCAATATGTGAATTACTTGAATTAGGAAATTCTATGGCCCAGATTCTCTGAACAATGCCATCTGGACAAGGCATCAGCATCACCATGTTTGTGTCCAGGCCTGTGGATGATTGTAAAATCATAACACTGCAATTTTTCCAATCACCTGGCAAGTTGCCCCTGAGGATTCCTGAATCTAAAAAGCCATTGCAAGGATGAATGTTTTGTCCTGAACACAAACTTTCTCACATACAAACCGTTATGAAAATGTTCTATAGATTTAAACACTGCCAGGAGTTCCCTTCAGGTGGTGCAATAATTTCAGTCCAGAGAAGTTGGATTTCTGCAGTAGTAAGCCAACACTCTCTGAAATCCTTTGTGTTCTTGTGTCAATTCTGTCTGGCCTGAATCTGTAATCACTAGCATCCGTGTCCAATATGAAACAGGTTTTGAAACATGCATAAGCTAAGACAGGAGCAGACAGAATAGTCCTTTTCAACTCCGTAAATGCTACATCACACTTTATTGACTACTGCAATAATTTTTCTTTTTCTCGCCCAAACTATGCAGTGGTTTTGCAACACTAACAAACCTACAAATAAACATGCTATAACAGGAGCAGAGCCCTACAAAACTTTACACATCTGTGAGTGCCTGGCGAGTTGGCCAGTTCTGTACAGCCTTATTCTTCTTTTTGTTAGTGGAAATTCCTGACTCAGTGATTGTGTGCCCAACATAGATTACTTCTTTTGGGAACAACTCACATTTCTTTGGGTTCCATTTCAGACTGGCAGTCTTAAATTGATCACAGATCATTTGTAAATGTATCATCAGTTCCCGTTCAAAGGGATTAGCATGTGTTAGGATGACATCTAGGTATATCAAACAGGCTGAGAGCGGCATGCCATGTAATACCCTCTCCAGGAGCCTCTCGAACATGGCTAGTGCACTACACAAGCCAAAAGCTATCACTTTAAATTGCCAGTGGCCTTGTCCTGCTGTGAAAGCAGTCTTTTTCCTGTCCTTGGGAGCTCTCTTCCACTTGTCAATGCCCTCTTTTAAAATCCAGTGTGGAAAATCAGACTGAACCTGTTACAACATCCAGGGTATCATCTATTCATGGTAATAGATAAGAATCCTTGAAAGTGACTTCATTTATTTTTTTATAGTTCCACACAGAATCTGGTGCTATTTGGATTAAAGGATCAGTTATGCCTTCCTGATACATTACCTCAAAGACCTGTAAAGCCTCTTCCTTCTTTGCTACTAGTAAATGGTATAGAGGCTGTTTAGCGGGCTGGCTTCTCCCATATCAATCTTGTGCTGGACCAGTGCAGTGCAACCTATATGTTTGATGGATCAGGAGAGCAACTCCTGTTTCCTAATCAGAAAGTCTCTTAGATTGTTCTGCTGCTCTAATAGCTAAAATTCCTCTGGGTCTCAAAGCAGGTTTCAAACACTCCCCATTTTCTTCAGCTGGAAAGCTACAACAGTATGTAGCTGTTATAATGGTTTCTGCCCTTGGGGCTAGAAGAACTGCAAACCAGTTGCCTATAAACCATTTGTCTCACCTGGATCACATCTCTAAAGGGCATTTCCACAGAGTGAGTTTGTAAGACACCCTTTCTGGCATTCATTACACAATTATTGGCCATAATGAAAACTAAACTGGTTATTAGCTCATCCATTAACTTGGCCATCCAAACTTCTTGTTCAAATTCCCAAAGGTGATTCTTCAAATACAGTTTTCCACATTTTTAGAGAGTGGCATATTTCCTAGTCACTGTCTCCATTTGAGAATAAGTAGATGGTTCAGTTTTGGATCTCCTATTCCCTAGTATTAGTACGTTGCTCCAATAATTGTTATGGTTGAGCCAGTTGAGCCAGTCTACTGTTCCCGTGCTTTGTACAGTTCCTATTACACATTCAAAAGCTAAACTCCCATTATAGCGGTTTAATTGCCCAGATCTAAACAAAAATGATGAGGCTGATCCTTGTACTTCCAAGCTTTGCCCCTTTAGCTTGGGGTCCTCCAGTTTCCTGAATGAGGTGAGGGGTTTTCACTAAGCACTTGTAAACACGGTGTCAAGGAAGCTTTAAATGTATAACAAATCCTGCTTTTTGTGGCCATTTTTTTTTGCAGTAACGGCATTTAACTAAACTGCTTCCCTTAATTTTTGCATTATTGCCAATTTCCCTCATGTTACAAATAAAATTGAACAATTTTTCCAATCACTCAAAAATATCATGAACCAGATTAGAATCCCCCTTTTCCATCATGTATATTATGCATAGAGCTGTGATTACAGGGCTTGTAGCGATCAGTATCCATCTTCCTGATACTAGCCATTCCTTCCTCTTCTGATGGGCAGCTGCAAGGAAAGATTCAACTTCCGTGGAAAATTCCACAGCCTGTCAGAGTGTCCTTGGCCTCCTATCACTGACCTCAACCTGTAACTGCCCAAGTCTGGCCGAGCACTATAAATTGGTCCATTGTTAGTTTACCCTGGAAGTCGTCCGCTCCTCTTCCTGTTCAGGTGGTGTTTCTTTTTTCCTTTCTTTCTAGTTCTTAGCTGTGTCCTGGCCAGTTCAGATTGATGACTGGCTCCAAACTGCATATCAAGTGCTTGTACCATCAGAGCTGGGCCACTCAATTTGACTGCTAGAAACCCCACTCTCTTTTCATCTCTCCTGCCATTCATTTGGGCTATGTTGTTGAACTGAGACAAATAAACCTCCCAGGTAGTTTTTCTCTCAAAGATAGTGGGTTTTTGCATTATTTTTTGCTGAAACAATGTGGTACCTCCCTTTTGAGCCTCTGTAACAGGGTAAAAAACTGTTGTAAAGTCCTGATTTACACAAATCTGGCTGGCCCAATTCCTCATCCAAGCGATCATCTTCCACTGTGGTCTGTGACCCTTTGATTTCCTTCTGAAGCTGATTTTTACTGCTTATGTCCTTGCCGCAACTCATCTCTGTTAGCAAGTTTCAAGTTGGCCAACGTTTTCCTAGTCTCCTCTGTTTTCAGGAAAAATCTGGTCAATGACAGTCAAAGGTGGTCAACTCATCAATCCATTCGGCCAGTCCAGACTGTAAGTTTTGAAATAGGGTTTCCCAATCTGTTTGGACACTTTGTAGCTGCTGCCACAACAAAAATTTTCTCTCTGACTACAAGTCATCTCTCCATCCGTGTGGGAAACTTCCAGATGTTGCTTTAATTTCTTTTGATAAGTCTCCAGCTTCTGTTTTAGGTCTTGTTTTAATTCCTTCTGACCATCAGCACTTGCATTATTTGTTCCTTCTTGGTTCAGAAACACCTCACAGTTTCTCTCCTTGAAAACTGAATCCCAATCCCATCACAAGCTTTGCCCCTTGGCCTGAGCATTTGTAACCAGAGTAGTGGTAGTACCCCAGTTCCTACATTTGTAACCAGCCTCCAGAGAAATACCTTATGCCACATGACTCAACTGCTGATCTAGGCCTTGGGTGGTGGCTTTGTTGTTTCAGCTATCAGTAAACAAAGTGCTATTTAATTGCCTCTTCAATTAACCCGACTGAAAGCTGTCTCACATCCTTATCAGCTTCAGCGAGGTTTGTGATTGCCAATAGAGTAAAGATATGCTTGCTAACAGCTATGAACACCCTCCAGCAAACTATATTCTTTCTGAAACAGAACTGGTACATCAAACACTTCATCCTCAGGATAATATATAAGTTGAAGTTCAGAATTTCCTCAATATCCGCAACACTAAACTATTATAACACAAGCAATGAGGCCATTAAGATGTAATTATAATAGATCCTTGGAACACCAAAGAATTGGGTACCCCCAAGAAGTGAACAAGTTCAAGTACTAAATAAAGAAATCCCGTAATATTCTTTCCTCTGGACTTCTCAATCTGTCACTTTCTCTTAATTTTTTTTTATTAGGTCTCAATCCCACAAGACATTCTATGCCTCCTGAAAAGTTCTAAGTGACCTCAGCTCCCAGTCAAATCAGGTCTTGCATTCAGTTAGCTCTTTAGGGCAGGGACTGTCTTTATTTTGTGACTTTTACAGTGAAGAGAAGCTCTCTCACCAACAGAAGTTGGTCCAATAAAAAATATTACCTCAGCTCTCTAATATCCTGTGGCAGATATTGTATATAACAATACTGTATACAATGGTAGGTATTTTTTTTCTCAGTCTTATAAATTCTGTCCTTTAGGTCTCTCATTAAGGCTGAAGTTCTAAGGACCTCACTGTGCCTCATTTGAAAAAAAATTGTGCTATTCCTCTTAAATGCCAGCAACCTATAAACTGGATGAACAGTCAACACAATGGGAAAAACAACCAGTGCATTCAGGCAAAATTGTAGTTAGATTGTCTTGGAAATATCTAGTAACAGGTGCAGTGAGATAGGCTGGCAGAGCCTTCTCGTTTCATAACAATTACTAATAAGAAAATGAAGAATAGGTACTTACTCTTGCAATATTTTTATTCTAATTTCACTGAGAAATAACAAGTGGCCAACAGCATTTCAGCTTGTAATAAACATCTCTGGAATAAATCTCTGATGATCTTCTGTCTAAATTCATGTAAATATGCACTCAGAGGCTTATTTTACAACGTGTGTTTTTTGTTTGGTTTTTTTTTTGACCTATTCTTTTCAGACTCATTATTGTCCATCAAGTTAGAGAGTACATTGGGGGCTTTTATGTCTCTGCAGATTTTGGTGACTGTACAATTGCAGCAATCAAATGCAGTACAAATCCTAATAAGGATTGTAGTTGGAAAAAATGAGTGTGCATGTTATAGTACATTCCCTCAGTTACTTTAAACTTTATTTTAATTTTGTGTAATAATGACAAGATGTTTTTTCCAGACGTTTCTCCTACTTTCCTGCTTCTAGGAGTGAGTCACCTTTATAAGAAAAGGTAAAGTAAGGGAGTAGTAAGAAGGGCATATATAAGATATACAGATGGATAGGTTAGGCAGCTCCTCAATGGTGAAAAGCCCACTGCAGGAGATGGCTGTGTAACTCATTGGTGAGAGTTACAGGTTCCTCTCTGTGCCAAGCCACAGCGGATATTGGTAGAGTCCCATTCTGCACTTCTCTGCTCCTCCCACCCCAAATCTGCAGCACTTTAGCTGTGACTGTTCATGCTTTTAGCTCTGGAGATCCTCAGTTCAATTCCTGGTGTGTCAGCCAAGATGACAGCTGTCACAGATTCAGCACTGCAAAACAGCAACAGCCTCCTTTCTCTTGCAGAGGGCCACAGCAAATGGAAAAGACAATTGGGCAGAAATGGCCCGAAAAGGGGTGTGGTCAGGTCATATGACTCAGAACATCCCTCTAGTGGCTCCTTCTTGCAGCACTGAGATGTAGTCCCAGATAAATATAAAGCTTCCCTTGGCAGAAAATCCAGAATGTGATCATGGGACCAACTCTGGGTTGGGTAGCGAGGGAGCTGAACTGGCTTCATAGGAGATAATGAGCTATAGGCCTGTGCCCAGCAACTGCAGCTGCTTATCCCCACTTCCCTCAAAGAAGATTTAGATGAGAGGGAAGGGAGCAGGAAGGACCCAGCCTCAAAGGGGGTTCTTGAAGGGACCCATACCTGAGAGGAGAGCCTGGGGGAGGACATAATCTCAGGAGGGCTTTGTGGGGGAAATCAGTTCTATGGCAGCAGCTGTGCACTCCAGTGGCCAAAAGCCAGTGTGTTTGAGTGCATGAGGTGGGAAATACAGAGTATATGGACTACAGTGACAGCTGTGGAGGAGCTGCACCAGTGCTCCTGGCCCTGAGCAGGTGGAGTGTGTCCTTGCCCAACCCCTGTACAGAGCTGCCAGCTTTCTAATGGCACAAAACTGAACACCCCTGCCCCACCCCTTCTCCGAGGCCCCACCTCTGCTCACTCCATCCCCCCTCCTTCTGTCACTCGCTTTCCCTCACCCTAACTCACTTTCACTGGGGCAGGGGGTTGGGATGTGGGGGGTTTGGGATTTAGGCTGGGGGTGCGGGCTCTGGATGGGGCCATAAATGAAGGGTTCAGGGTGTGGGAGAGGGCTCCGGGTCATGGCAGGGGTTGGGCTGGGATGTGGGGAGGGGGGTGAGGACTCCAGATGGGATTGCAGGCTGGGTTTGGGGTGCAGAAGGGGGCTCTGGGCTGAGGCAGGGAGTTGGGGTGTGGGAAGGGAGCGAGGGCTCTGGATGGGGGTGCAGGATCGAGGGTGGGGCCAGGGATGGTGGGTTGGAGAATAGGAGGGGAATCTGGTCTGGGGCAGTGGGTTGGGGTGCAGGATGGGGTGCAGGGGATCCCAGAGGTGCTTACCGCAGCTCCCAGAAAGCGGATGCCATGTCCCTGCAGCCCCTAGGCACAGGGTGGCCAGGGAGGCCCTGCGCGCTGCCCTCGCATCAGCAGATGCCACCCCTGCAGCTTTCATGGTTCCTGGCCAGGGGAACTACAGAGCCAGCACTAGGGGCGGGGGCAGCACGCAGAGCCTCCCTGGCCACCATGGGCCTAGAGGCTGCAGGAACCTGGTGGCCCCTTCCTGGGAGCTGCGGTAAGCACAGCTGGGACCCTACACACCATTTTGTGGCCACTTCTGAGAGCCACATGGAGCTAGGTCAGGCAGGGAACCTTCCTTAGACCCGGGCTCCCGCTGCACCGCCGACAGGACTTTTTAAAGCCCAGTCAGTGGGGCCAACTGGCGCCGCCAGGGTCCCTTTTTGACCAAGCATTCTGGTCAAAAAACGGATGCTTGGCAATCCTACCACTAAGCTTCTTTCCCACATCCCTCCTGCCACAGCTGCCACCATCCCACCACCTGGCTGGCTCCTTCCCCTCACAACACCTGCATGCTCAGGGCTCTCTTGTCTCTCTTTCCACCACTCCTTCTCCCTTCAAGCTCTCAGCTCCTTGAGTCACTGCATGGAGCTCCACAACTCCAGTCCAGCCTACACCTTCTCCAGCCTGTAACCTGGTGCCGTCTTCAGCTTGGCCCTATCCCATGCATCCAGGCCAGGTGAATGGACAGAGCTCCCAGGAGCCATCCACAAGGCCACTACACAGCCCTCCTTCAGCTCCCTCCTTACACCCTCCTCACCGTGGGGCCTACAAATGCTGGGTAGTGGCCAGGCAGCTGGTGAACTGAGAATCATCCCATTTCCTTGTGCTCCCCTCTGTCTGTCCCTATCTGTTGTTTCTGTAGTACACTCACATTGTGAGCTGTGTGGGGCAAGGACTTTCTCAATTCAGCATCCAGTGCGGTGGGATGGACAGTTAGGGAGGCCAATTGTCTAGGCTGAAGCCAGCCAGAGCTAGTTTTGTGGAGCTCTGTTCCTGTCAGTAGGACACTAGTGGGGGGCAGAGGCAGCACCTCTGGGAGGGCTGCTGCAGGCAGGAGTGGGCATGTGCAGCTGGGGGCGGGCCATGCAGGCACACCTATGCAGGTGGGGATAGGGTCATGTAGGGGATAGGGAATGTCTCCTATTCTGGGGCTGCACCAGTGGCCACCTTACCCCCAATACAAATGGTAACGCACCAGCTTGTGTGGCCTGATTGTCACAGTCTGCCTCCTTAAAGCAGTGTCCCCAGCGATCTGGAAGGGTGTCAGTCCCAATGAGTGACAATTGGCTGACCCAATCCACCTTGGAGTTTGCATTTGATGCATCACCCCTTCTCCCATCTTGATTCTCACCACCTCCAGCCAGAGCCATTTCCCCACCACAGCAAAGCAGAAAGAATAGCAATGGACTCCTCTCAGCTGGCGCCTGCCTGCAGCTGAGCCCCAGGGCTGTTTGCCCCCTGCCTGGCACTGTGTCGTCACTCATACTTATGCAAAGTGTGTGTAAAACACTAGGCTAGCCCTGCTGCCCAGTCCCAGCACAGGAGGCAGGTGGCACAGTGCATTGCATGCTGTGCCTCCCTGCCCAGTTCCTTTCCCTGTGCCAAGCTGACACCCTCACTTCTGCCACCCTGGCCAGTCCCTAGGGTTGCCAACTTTCTATTGGCACAAAATCCCTAGCCCCGACCCTGCCACAAGGCCCTGCCCACTTCCACGCCCCTTCCCCGAGGCCCCGCCCCCCGCTCAGTACATTTTCCGTCCCTCGGTAGCTCATTCTCCCCACCCTCACTCACTTGGACTGGGCTGGGGCAGGGGGCTGGGATGCAGGAGAGGGTGAAGGCTCTGAAAGGGGGTGCAGGCTCTGGGGTGGGGCCAGAAATGAGGGGTTCAGGGTGGAGAAGGGGGCTCTGGGTTGGGGTAGAGAGTTGGTGTGTGTGGGAGGGGGCGATGGTTCTGGCTCAGGATGCGGGCTCTGGGGTGGGACTGGGGATGAGGGGTTTAGGGGGCAGGAGGAGGCTGCTTTGGCTCCACAGTGCCACTGATCGGACTTTTAATGGCCCGCTCAGCGATGCTGACTAGAGCTGCCAGGGTCCCTTTTCGACCGGGTTTTGGCCTTCACCGACTCCCATCTAAGGAAACTTCTCTTTGATGCTCACTCTATGCAAGTACATTTCATCTGCCAATGCCAGCAACTGCTAGATGGTTGTAACCTTCCTGCAGGGATTTAACAGGTGTCCGATATGTAATGAGGATGAAGTTTTACAAAAAGGAAATGCCAGTGTTATATTTAGTACTCTCCAAAACATTATGGGCCAAATTGTGCCTGGCCTCTGTGCTGGTGTGGAAAGAGACAGGGGATGCAAATAGCACACTGTTCCCTTGCACTCCCTTTGCTGGCTCCCATGGAAGGGGTCTGGCCTAATGGCAGTCCTTTCGCTAGCTACATCATTGCCAGCCCCAGCAATCACATCGCCTGTATTAATTTGACTCCAGGTGCTGGGGCTTTAAGGAAAATACCGATATTATGAGACTTATGATAAAATCGTGAGAGTTGGCAACATTGCAAAGATTGCTTCTTGTCACAATATTATAACAAAAAAACTTCAAAACAGACTCCGAAGAGAGACTGCTGAATTGGAATTAATTTGCAAAATGGACGCCATTAAATTAGGCTTGAATAATGACTGGGAGTGGATGGGTCATTACACAAAGTAAAATTATTTCCCCATGTTTATTTCCCGCCCCCCCCCCCGCCACTGTTCCTCACAACTTCTTGTCAACTGCTGCAAATGGACCATTTTGATTGCCACTACAAAAAGGTTTTTTTCTTACCTTAACTGATAACTCTCGTTAGAGTGTGTATGGTGACACCCACTGTTTCATGTTCTCTGTGTACATATATATCTTCCTACTGTATGTTCCAGTCCATGCATCCGATGAAGTGGGCTGTAGCCCATGAAAGCTTATACTTAAATAAATTTGTTAGTCTGTAAGGTGCCACAAGTACTCCTGTTCTTTTTGCGGATACAAACTAACATGACTGCTACTCTGAACTCTAAACACAGGATGCTACTCTTCTGAAAGTATAAGATAATGTATTTATGAATATAGTACTTTTGAATCTTTATTTTCTGTACTTGTAAGATCCTCCAAAAAGTATTTTTTTATTTAATAACAATGCTGTCTTTTTTCCCCCATTTGCTAAAGAATGATTTTGTTCCCTTTTGATTTATAACAGAGCTGAAATTCACAGCCCGATATTTTGTTTTTATAAGCATCCTTAAGCAATATCATCAGTGATGTCAGCACAGCTCTGGGAAGGGGATATGTTAATCAATCTATTGTTCCTTTTATGGCTGTTTCTGCAGTGACAGAGTAAGATAATTTTAACAAACTGTTAAATGCTCATCAGCAGGGTCCACACGGTAGATTCACACCCCATCTTGCCACAAACTTAATGTTCCTATAGACAGGTCCTTACGTTATGCATCGAGACTGGCTGTTATTTTTTACTGACCTTTTTTCAGTAAGGAAGAATTTAAAAAAAATTGTTACTTTACGTCTGTGGGCCAGATCTTCAGCTGCTGTAAATTGGTGTAGCCCAGCTTCATATTATCTGTAGACCTGGCCTTGGTTGGCATTTCTAGACAAACTGCTGTCTTGCTGCTCCCCTCCAGCTGTGAAGCATGGGGAAGAGCACACAAGTAGAATAGGGTGGAAAAGCCTGAAGGCCAGTGGAAGCAAGAGAGTGGGTGGTTCAGTGGCAAATAGAAGCATGAGAAATCCCATGTGTTTTGAACTCTAAGCAGTTGGGAGGGGGTGTGTTGAAGCAGGAAGAGATAACGAGTACACACTCTGTGTGTGACATTCTCCTTTTCCTAACCAGCCAAATTTTCGTTGGGTTTTCAAGTGGCATTCAGTGCTGCTGGACAGAGCATCAGTGTCCAATCTGTGATGCCCTCTCTGGAAAGAGGGAGCAAGGGGAAGGCATGGCAGGAGCAAATAATAGCAATACAGTGCTTGAGGAATTGTTATCTGGACAGAGGTAGTCTAGGAACAGCTTCATGGAGTGGCAAACCATCCTTGTCAATGCTCTCTCTCTGGGATCCATTGTTTTGGGAGCATAGTTCCCCATGGAATCCCAATCTCCTCTAATTCCATGAAACACATCCTCTGCAGGCGGGTAAGCTACACCCTGGGGATGGAATGATTCACCCTATGGAGTTTCCTGAGTCCTTTCTCACCTTGTATGTTTTAACCATAAACTTTGCCACTGTGGTACCATCATGGTTTCATGGTACATTATATTTCAAGCCTGAACTCCTTAACATCTGTTTATGCCTGAGAGAGGATTTATCCCTGAAGCAACAGGACAGGTATTGGTACTGGTACTGCTTTCCAACAATGCTTTAAATTTTATCCATACCTCCACAGGAGTCCCACCAACAGAGGTCAGCCCGGAGATGTGCTGAGACTGTTCATAACCCAGCCCCATACCATGCCTCCTCCCTCCCAGGTCAGTTGTGCAACTTCTCCAGTGGAGGAGAAGACTTTCCACTTCCAAGGGCCTGCAGCCAGCAGTGGTACTTGGGCAATGAATTTGGCCTTATAAGTGAGACCAATCAGTGTAAGACAATAGAGGAACTGTGGACGTAGCCCAGAAATAAAACTCCACATCCATCTAAGGTAGTGTGATGGGGCAAGGCCAGATGGCTACAGTAAAGTACTGAGAAACAGGTATGTTAGCCCCAGGCTAAACGAATCCCTAGTACCCTGGTAACCAAATGGCAATTGCTCCAGGTTAATCAAGGCACCTGGAGCCAATTAAGATCTTTCTAGAAGGCAGTAGAGATACCCTACTTAATCTAGAAACACTGCAACAATCAAGCAGCTAATCAGGGCACCTGGTTAAAAGGATGCTCACTCCAGTCAGGCAGGGTAGAAGCCAGAGAAGAAGAGTGTAGTGAGGTAGCTGGAGCAAGAAGGCAGAGAGCTGAGAGTGAGAGTGTGTACTTCTGGAGGATTTGAGGAGGAAAGCGTTATCAGACATCGAGGAAAGGTCCTATGGGTGAGGATAAAGAAAGGTGTTTTGGAGGAGGCCAGGGGGAAGTAGCCCAGGGAGTGATAGCTATCCAATGCACTGTTTACAGGAGGCACTAATAGACAGCTGCAATCCACAGGGCCCTGGCTGAACTCGGAGTGAGGGCGAGGCCGGTTCCCCCAAACTCCCAACTCCTGATCAGACACAGGAGGAGCGACCCAGACTGTGGGTTTCCAAGAGGGGAAGATGCAACTGAGGTTGAACAAATCCGCCGAATAAGCGTAGGACCACCAAGGCTAGAGGGAACTTTGTCATAGTACTTTACCATGGCCTCCATTATTGTATTTATCTGAACCCCCTCACAATCGTTAATGTATTATATTCCCACAACACCCTATCATAACTTCTTAGTCAGATTTGAACTTAGCGTTCATAACCTGAGAAGTTACAATGACCCCTCTAAGCTTAACTACCAGCTTAGATTTGATCTCGCTGCCACCAGCCAAAATTCTAGGGTTTTGGCTCCCTCTGGTCTCCCCAAACCCTTCCCTGGGGAACCCAAAACTCAGAATCCCTGAGTCTTACCGCAAAGGGAAATAACCCACTTCCTTCCCCTCTCTCTCCCACCCAGAATTTCCTCTCTGGGCTAACCTGAGGAGTTACTAATGCAACCTCTTTACATCACAATAGCAAGAAGCATGTCTTTTCTCTTCCACAAGAGACAACCAAATACAAGGAAACAGAAATGATTCTATCTCTCTGCCCCCTTCCACCAATTCCCTGGTGCTGCAGAGCTTTACCTCTGTAGATCTAACACAAGAGAATTTCTCTCCCCTTCGTTCCTTAGCCTACCCAGAAGAAAAAAACTCAAACAAGTCTTAAAAGAAAGAAACATCATGAACATGATCTCTGCATCAAGTTGACAATACACAGGGCTATTACTTAAAGAAAAATATGAATAAACTCTTATTCAAAAAAAGAATACAATTTAAACATTCAGCAACTACACACATGTAATACAAAAAAAACATAAACAGCCTATTGTTTTTTCTACCTTTGTACTTACAACTTTGAAACTGAAGATTAGAAGCTTACAGATAGAAAGATCCCTCTCATAGCTGAGAGCCAGACAAAATAAAACATTCCCTCCCCTGAGCTTTGAAAAATCTGGTTTCCTGATTGGTCCTCTGGTCAGGTGTTTGGTTCCCTTTGTTAACCCTTTACAGGTAAAAGAAACATTAACCCTTAGCTATCTGTTTATGACACACCCTGACAGGTAGGGAAGTGCCATTATCCACACTTTACAGATGGGAGACTGAAGCTCAGGTAGACTAAGACCCAGAGTCTCAAAGGTATTTAGGTGAATAACTCCATTAAAATTGATGGGCGTTATGGGCCTAAATACCACCTTGAGGTTCTGGGCCTAAGTGAAATTGGGAAATCTGTGATAGAGCACAGAACTGTACCTGGGTCCCAGGCTAGTGCCCTGACTATTGGAACATCTCCGTAAATTTAGCTATTCTTCTTATTAAATTATTATTATTTTATTCTCCACATATAAACGGGCTTTCTCACTTTATATTTTCTGTTGGCTTCTAAGTTTTTCTGTCTGTTGATTCTGTGAACTTTTTCATTTGGAAAGTGATTAGAATTTGCTTCCCCTAGATTCTCACTGTTCTGCCAGAAATCCAGTCCCAAAGCTTCCCCCACCAAAACAGAAATCTTTCATACATGGGCATTAACAAAGAAATCTGTGTTGCACTGCTGGAGTATACAGACTAGGTAAGCCAGGATGTTCTTTCCAACCCATCTATGAATTCAGGAATTAGCACTAGTAAAGCTTTACTAATATTTGCAGTATAAACAGCACAGCACTGAGATTAGCAGACTTCATAGTGTCTTGCAGCTTCTGAATTTGTAAATGAGAGGAGAGGATAGGGGATGGAAAGTTGGGGAATGGGGGTGGGGGGCAATAAATGGGGAAAACCAGTTATCAAAATTTGCCCTCTTCATTACCGGTTTGATTCATCTCTGGTATTTAACATATCAAATACTATATTCCAAACAATGTGCATATAAAATATCAATCTAGCATATTTTAAAATTGAAATCTTCCTATTAAGAGGGAAAAAAATTTAAGCCAAGCCCTTTAGTTGTTTTTATTCCTAAATCCAGGAAATAGTTATCAGGAACTCTCTGTCATGACCGCAGTTTTTTTTTTTTTCGTTTTCCATATAAAGCTTGCATTTATCTCATACGCTGAGCAAGATATCTGAAAAAGAACAAAATTATACAAACCTTTGTTAAAAGGAAAAGATATGTTTCCCTTGGTACAGAGAGACACAGCCTGGCTTGGTAAATGAAGAACATGTATGAATAATAAAACAAAACAAAACAAACAAAAAAACCCCACATCATCTAAAATCTAATTTGAGTGAATCAATAAGTTTCTGCTTCTGAGCACCTATAGCAGAATGGGGGGGAAGGGAAGATGTGAGAATTTCAATTTATCCCTTTCCCATTCAAGTATTTTAAAATATTTGGATAAAAAAATCTGCACAAAGTGTAATAAATAGGAATATGCACTTATTTAATGTGCGTTTTCTCTAAATTAGTCCAATTCATCATTTTGTTAGGTGCATCCACATATTTATTTGTCAGGAGATTTTGTGAATCACTTTGGTTCTGACAGATATCCTATAGCTTTTCAACAAATTCAGGCAGGTCTTACCTGTCCTTCAGACAGGGATAATATCCTCTTTTGGTTAATGGTCTTTTAAAAAATTACAAAAGCCAATTGTGACAGCAATTATACCACCTCACACACATGTTCTATGGGGCTCCTTTCGTTGCCAGGCAACTGTGGAAGGTGTGTTGTGGAAGAAGAGGATCCCAAATGTAAGAACATAAGCTCTTCTGGCATAGGTTTCAAATACCTGAGAACAGGCTAGGATCCTTGTGGTATTTATTTATTTTGCATTTCTTGCTTACCTCATTCCTCTCAGGCAGGCAGCTGATATCAAACAAGGCTGTCTCAGTGTCCAAACAGAAGAATTTAGGTAATAAGGCAATTTTTTTTTAAAGATGAGCAGGTCACATTTGGCTCTCGTATACACAGGTGTAAATCCAAAGTAACACAGTTGAAATCTGTAGAGTTGCTCTGGATTTACATAGTTGAAGCTGAAAGTAGAGCATGGCCCAGAACTCTGAAGATACACAAATGAAAAATGCTTATTCCCATTTAGCTCTTAAATGTTGTATACACAGACTTACCAACAGACGACTGAGAGACTAATCCTATGCTAGATCTATGTAATCGCATAAATATGAGATCTAAAAACATTTAAAGGAAAGTCATTTTCATATAATCAAATTACAAAAAATTTCTAGTTAAACTCTATTGCTAAATTAAAGGTTGGAGCCTGCATTCGAAAGCCCATACATGCACTCCAGGGTTCTGCTGAAGAAGCTATTACAGTAGTTAAGAGAATGATATGGTAAAGTAAAAATGAAGCAAGTACAGAAACTATACAGAACGTTAAGTCTTCAGCTATTATATTGCCATTTCTACTAGTACCTCTAAACAGCAACCAAACCTAACACCTGGTTCGGTCCGCAGTGACAGCTCAGTGTCTCTACAGTGGTAACAATTTAGAAGCAGGATGCTAAACAAGATATATACATGATGTCAAATATTGGCTGCACACATCTAAGCCAATCACTTCTAAATAAATTAACCATGGCACTGCCTAATATGATCCACCTGCTTTCTTCCTTGTGTTGTTCCAGACCCTACCTGAACCCCCCTTTGATTAAATGTCAAAAGCTTGCCTTGTGCCTGCAGATTTCACTGAAGGCGGATAACAGAAAGGTTCCTCCTGTGACTCCATAAAACTGAAATAAATTCCACTGGCATCTTGTAAATTTTTATTTTCTACAATGACTGCAGGCCCCATCTGCGACCCAGCTGTTATTAGAAGGGAAAGCGTTGGCCCTTCTGCATTACAAAACAGCATAGAACAGTAATTGCCAGTGGAAGAGATTAAGTGTAGACACTAAAAATGTTTACTCGCAATGAATATGCATAACGATGGGTAGGAAACAGCACTGGAAGATTAAAAAGAGAGAAGGGTTTGTTTACAAGGCTGGGAAAAAAAAAGAGTGGAATGTCAGTTGGCCCCGAGCCTGAAATAGGAACGAAAAACCTTTGGGCAAGGCATTAGGGAGAAAAACAGATGGTTTGTGAACCTTTTATTAGATAGAAAAATCATTAATCAAGCCCAGGCTGGAAATGGCAGGGTTTTTGGTAGTTCATATTTTAGTTTATTTTTTCTTAAAGTGACAGTGTGCTATTTTTTGACAGTCAGTGGTATGGATCCTCTTTTGACAGGGTATGCAGTCATTTTAACATTCAGTATTGGAAGCATGTCTAACTTTAGGTCCACACTAGCATCAAGCTGTTCTGCAAAGGAAATCCCTCAATAGAGTTTCACATTTCAGCACCTGTTTTGCTTTTATAGCAAAGCAATTTAAAAAAAAAGAAGTAGTGGGAGAAGGGGGCTGAAGCCTGGTATATTTTTTTCATGGCTGTTTCATTCCGACTTGGGGAAAGAAATGTAGGGCAGGAAACTTCTGCAAATGGCTTCATGAATACAAAGCTGTTTTGCTGACCCTGACAATTCATACATGCTAGATCACTTCTCTTGCCCTTTATTCTACCAGAAAAAGAATAAAAATAATTATAATAGTTCACTACATTAAAATAATGATACACAGAATGGAATGCCAAAAGATGATCACGCAATCTGGTCACCTAATACACTACCTGGAAATGTTGTGCAGGTACCATTTGAAACTGAATCACCCCTTAAATAAATTTTTTTTTTCATTTTTATATCAAGCCAACCTCAAGACATGGCATTTCCAGTGGATTAATGGTCTGTTAGGATTAATGGCCCAAGGCACATTAACTCCCCGCTAGCCTCTTATTAATCCCCAGGAATTGCCCTAAAATAAGTTCATTATTGTTTAAGTAATAGAATCATAGCGGGCATTCTAATAAATAACACCCCATTTCTGGACATTTTCTTTTCTTGGAAACGTCATATAAAGCAATCATTCCTTTGCAGAAATCAAACTGGGCTAGAGTGGGTAGTTTATGCCTGTGCCATTCTCTATGTTGGTGGGTATCCCCATTTGTGTGAGTGTGTAATTGCTCTTTGAAAACACTACTTAAGGCAGTGAGTGCGGGCATTGGGAATGGTGGTTGTCGACAGCTGGGATATCACTCCTTAGTACTCATTTCTGGAAAGGATTCTTCCCTGAACGGCATTTCAGCACAAGTCAAATTACCCAGGGGTACCCAGTGATAGATTAGCCTTTTCTGTTGGCCTAGGACAAAACTACAAATTTTGTTGCTTGCCCTATTTCATCTAAGGGCAAGAAAATGTGGAGGGCTGAGGGTGGATTTACACTGTAGACTGGCTAGGGTACTAGTGCTGAATTCAGCAGATTGACTAAACTTAAAGAACACACACCAGAGTATGTAGGGCACAGCGTCCAAGGGAATTGCTCAGCCCTGTGCAGAAGGTCAGAATGAGACTGTGCACTGCCTGAAAGCCATTCACTGCAATAATTTAATATTTGAAATGGACACCTAGGTCAAATGATGTGTTTCCATTCCCCTGACTGAATGAATTTATATATGAGAATTACGTTTCTGGGGTGAGTATTTATGTTTAGACATTCAATAGTTAGTTTCTGCAAATATTCTTCATGAATATTTGTCTGCTTAAAGGGACAGTGTCAACTTGAAAAATCACATTTATTTCAGGGGATATTGTAACCAGTGACAGTATGTTTAATCTAGGATTCTTACAGTAATCCTAAAATTATTCAAACTGAAAGAGATGAGTTTTTTTTCAGTCTGTTTGTTTTGTGGATTTTGACAGCACTTTTATAGTCAATCTTACTGATTTTCTCATGGCGCTTCCTGTCTCATACACTACCACGATGGCACCACTCTTTTATATACTACTCTTGGGCAGCTCATATGCATGCAGTACCCGCTGTATTGCAAGTTATTGTATACCACTAATAGCAGCAGCAAAGCTGAAAATGAAAGCAAAGAGGCTGCAGCATGCTTGTAAACAAAGAGACGGAGGAGGAAGGCTGACTGGAACACATTTTGTTATTGTTTTCAAACCTACCCAAAAGACCCCTATAAACATCAGCAGGGGAATAAAAAACACATTAATTAAAAAAAATTAAAATAGAAAATGCCTGTAAATGCTATTTTTTTTTTAAAAAAAATCAGTTTAAAAAAATGCACGTTGACAATGTCCCTTTAGAATTTTCTGTTTCCATCCATGGTCTTGCCAGTAAACTTATTCACTTAAAATATACTCAGAAAAAGATCACAAAAGGGGCAAAACTGATTAATTTAAAAATGGAACACATATTTCTAGAGCTTTTCTTTTATAGCATCTACCCAACCCTAGAAAAGGTCAGTTAGCTCCTAGAATTGATTCAACTTTTTTGATGCAAACTATATCAAATAATATCAAGCATTTATGTTATGCTATTCATTGTCAAAATGCTTTACAATTACAATGCCTTGCTCACAAAAGTAAACCACTGATTTACTTTTCACTAGTAAACTCATGCTGGCCTCTGCACATTGAATGCCCTTCTTTCTCTGGTCTGCCAAGCCACCAAGCTCTCTTCCTTTAAATCTCTCCCAAAAATTCAACTCTCCCATATAACAGTGACCTGTCTAAGGCTTGATCTTATAAGGTGCTGAGCAACCTCTGGATGTGCATAGTGCCCTCAATTCCCACTGATTTGAAAGTTAGACATTTGTGGTATTCTCCATGCCTCAGTTGCCAGTCTGCAAAATGGGGCTAAAATAATACTCAATTAGAGCCTAATTCTGAGTTCACTAAAATCAATGAGAGTTTTCCCATTAATTTCATTGGGCTTTGGAGCAGGCTGTAATCCAATCCAAATTTATGCCCATGCTCAACTTTAAGCATGCAAGCAACCCTTTTGGCTCCAAGTGGTGACTAATTTGATACTGTTTGAAAAGTGCTTTGAATTTGCAATGGAGCCTTCTTGAACAAACTTCTGTGAAAGAAATAGATATGTTGGAATAACACATTTCTTATAGAAACATGGTTTCACATTTAAAAAAAGGTTTCTATTTTATTAACAAAAAACAGTCGAACAATAATTAGCTGAGGACAGCGTAGTCCAGTTTGGTAACATTTCCTTCTACCAAATGCTGCACAATTTAGCTGCATATTAATTTCTTGGTTTTCTAATGTAAAGTAAGGGTTCATTTGTCTCCCCACTTCACAAGCCTACAATATAGTATTTACTTCAAGGGCTTTAGGAGAAAGAAAAATACACTGGAAATCTTTCAAAACCTCTTAAAGAAATTTTAGGACCGAATTCTGATCTCTCACTAGTTTCACACTGGTGTACTTACATTTTAGTGGCATGGCTCCTGATCTACTCTCAAGTTGGAAGCAGAATCAGGCCCTTACTCTTCAAATTCTGATCTTGGTTACACTGCTGTAAATCTAGAGTAACTGCATTGACTTCTGTGGTGTGACCTTGGATTTATACTTACATAACTGAGATCATAAACTGGCTTAAAAGTGTTTCTGAAATTAAAAAAAATAAAACCAACAAAAACCTCAGCTATTTCAAAACATCGAGGCAAATAAGAGGTACAAAGGATGACATTAAGACTGAACCTTAAAATATTTAACAATAAAATCAAGACCAAAACCAAAGTCAATATCCAGCTTTTGGAAACAGAGAGGAATGGTCTTGTTTCCAATTTCTTTATGTCACAGGGGAGCTGCCCACACATTTCCTAATTCTCTGAGATGAACTTCCTGAAACAATATGAGCTTCATCTGAGAGGTGGAAGGGTGAGGGGGGAAGCACACAATTATCTTTGTAAGGAATAGTAGCTCAGATTGCTAGCGTTGCATATGTTACAGCACATCATTAATAACAGTGATCAAAAGAAAAAGAACATCTTAGCAGCTGCATCAAATTATTATAGCAATTGGAATTTTCAAATGAGTTCAGAGTAAAAAAAAAAAAAGAAAAAGAAGTAAAAGCAGTCCCGTGTACAGTAGGTCAGGTCACATTGTGGTGCCACAGAAAAATCCTAAAAGGTATTGAAATGGATGGGAGAATGAATGGGGAAAATTCTTCTCCCTATTATGGTCTTTGAAATATTCTTAGGAACAAATTATGAATCTTGTTAGAAGGAAAATAAGGAGTGTTTAATGGAAACACTTCAAGGGGACTCAGAAAAGGTGTAGGGAGGCTGCTAGTCTTTCCTGAGTTAGGATCTAAACCAGTGTAACACTGTTTGAGTTAATAGGCCTGCTTCTTCACTGTTCTGTATCCTGTACAGTCTTTTCACACCTGTGCACAATGAGCATAAAATGCTATCCTTGTGATCTGACATTGTTTTACATTTGCTTTGCAATCACTATGCCTGAGTATACATGACTAGAGAACGTGTAGGGCAACGGGATCAGAGGCCCAGTGGAGTTACAGCTTTGTACAGTAGGTTTAAGTGACGCTAGAATCAAGTCCTTCATTTCCTTTTCATGTAAAATTTGTCACTAGTAACAAAATATTTGTTTCTCCCCTTGTAAAAAAAAAAAAAGCTACAGTATTACACATTGCAGCAACATTGTGGCAAGCAGTAGATTTTTGTGGCCACTAATGTAAAGTATGGTACTATTTTTCAATAAGGAAGGGGCCTGAGAAATATATGTTTTGTCTGTGGTTTTCCTTAGGTCACAGGTTTTTAAGCAGAAGAGTGTAAAAGCAGTAAAAGAGTGTGAATTATAGTATCAAGCTCAGCGGAGCCAAAGAGAACTTCTCAGGGGTAGACTAGTCGCCAGAACACAGGCTTACAGATTCACTCTGGATAGTCTCTTCTGGTTTCCAAATAATGTATGAATCATATGCAATCTGACTGTGTGCTGAGAGCCTGATCCTGCTCTCACTGAGTTCAATGGGAATTTTGACACTGGTTTCATTTAGAGTAGGATCAGGCCCTCATAGAACCTAAACAATCATAGCACCTGTTCCTTGCTATATGGTGTTTCAGCACCTCTGCATTTTTCTCTGCCCCCTTTCATCTCCATCTTCTATGGTAATACAGCTTGGTTTCATGCCTTGCTGTTATGGTCTCTCCATCAGCAGCTGACCCCAGACACTTTCACAAAGGGGTTACATGTGCAGAGGAGCAACTTAACATTGACAGGATATATCAAGGGATTTTCAAAGGGTATAAAGGGAGTTAGGTGCCCAATTTACAAGCAGTAATGAAGGGCCTTGTTCTGCTTTCATTTACACTAGCATAAATATGGAATAACTCAGTCGAGTTCCTGGAGTTACTTAGGATGTGCACAGGTGTAATTGAGAGGGGAATTTGGCCCTAATTAGGCATCACTCCTGAGATAAAAATAATGGTTATGTAGGGAACATTACACCCAGCAGAGACATTCAACCATCTCTGTGGTTGAACTAGGTAGCTGTTTAACCATGCCCAAAGACTACTCAACCCTTTAGGAAGGGAAGAATGTTGTATCAAAGTGGCAACTGATTCCAGAAACAATTTATGTACAGCCATCATTAATTCCTACAGTGATTCCTTTGCAGGCTTGGAATACCGTGAAGAACAGCTATTCTATGGCTCCATCTGCACCTTTACTCCTTCCTAAACATAATGAAGCCTCATGAAGAGATTTCTACGGAGCTGGTGCAAAAGGTCTGATGATGGGATGAACCATCCTTCTTAAGATGAATCAGGTTTCTGATAAAAATTGGGCCACTTCCATGGGTTTCATATTCTCTCTGCAGAAAAAAATATCGTGAGGGGGTACTATGGCTTGCTCTCAGAACACATCCAAATGTTTACCTTCTGTTAGAACTCATGTTTTATAACGGTATTTCGCAAGTGGATGCAGCCTTTCCAAGTTCAACCTTTCTATTTTTCAAGAGCAAGTTTGAAAAATGTAATTCATGAACAGATAACATCTTTCTGGGAAGCTATGCATCCTGGGAATGACTTGGAACAAGCTTTCTTGGTGAGTTATGTGAGGATTAACACACATTTCAAAACTCTGTTTTCATTCAGAATTCACAGAGGCTTTCAAGCAGATCCCAGACTGCTCCAACATAGTCACTGGCTGATCCATGTGTGCCTTTCGGACACTTCCTACAGGAAAAGGAATAAAGAAAATCCCCACCCAGGCAAACAGAATTCTGGAAGAATAGCCCTCATTCATCAGCTGTTATTATCTTTATTTCATTTACTCTTCTCAGAATCTCCCAAGTCTGCAATCTAGTCTTTGCTTCCCAAAAGTCCCAGCTGTTTTTGCAAACTCAGATTTGGGAACATTTGAGTTTAGATGCAATCCCCTGAAGTTCAGATCAATTCCAGCTCTCAGACCAAATCCGGACAAAAACACAACTGCTCACATAGTTTCTCCAACATGCTGTGTTTTGTGCATTATGACTCAGTCTGTAATGAACTAACACACCATGTTGTAAATTTTATGACAATTGAACAGGATACTAGGGAAATTGCTGCAGTTGATGCTTTAAAATTAATCTTGAAACAGATCTTTGATGGTTCTTTAAGATATGCCCTTTTAACCAAGAGTCACTTTTTTAAAAAAAGGTTGTTTTTACAAATAAAGGTCATGGTAACGATTCCACTATTAATAATGATGATTATATTGATTATTATAGGAGACAGAGGTTGGACTCAGAGTTGCAGAGTTTGAAGTAAAGCAGAAAAGTCTAGGAAAAACAAATATTTCCTGGCTGAGGAGTACTTGATGGAGCTATGAATCTTTAGGGTTAGATTCTGCCACACTTACACAGAGTGGCTGAAATCAATCCAAGAGATTCATTGAAATCTACAAGATTACTTGAAGTGTCAGGTACTTCTCAATGTGAGTGACTCTAAAGAGACACTTTAAAGATTCAAGTTTGATCTCAAATTTTAGCTTTTCAAAAATATATTCACAATCTCCTTTCTTCACCAAGGTTTTTATAATCTGAACAAGTTACCAAGGCTTCAGTTCCACATCTGCTTCCTGAATGTTATGTTATAAGTCCATCGTAGCAAGCAATAAAACTACAGGTGTTTTGTTTTTAAAGTAACCATTCTGAAATAAATGGGGCCTCTGATTATTATATTTTATAGCTGGCTGTGTTCCCATTGCAGCTCAAGGGTTAAAAGACAAAGAAGACTGGTTGTGACTTCATTGCTCTTCCATCTGGTGGGAACCCTGAAAACCATTTGTAAATTAATTTTTTACTTTGAATGCATGCTGCCACATACAGTCATCATTGGATTCTGTACAGACAGCTTGCACTGCTGCTTCAACATGTCTCCAGCGACAAGCTCAACTCCTACTGATTTTGAATGCTGGAGAATAAAATCATTAAGTATGTATGTCCATTCTGCTTGCAAGCTTTCTACCCATCTTTATGCCATAATTATCATCACATCACTTTAGTAAATAATGTTGACACATGGTTCCATAACAGCTGTAGAATGTCCATCTGACACCCTCGCAATCAGAAGTTCAGCTTTTCAAACAGGGGACAGATTGAGCCTGGAATTTCTTCGTCTGCACCATTTTCCTTTACAGACATAACAAGGAAGACATGGCATCACTGGTAGCACTGTTATAGATGAGTAAATCTATTATTTCCTAATAAATCCCTTCAAATAATCCATTCATCTGATCTTTAAGAAATGTAAAGTGCTCATTAATCATGCAACTGGTGAGCACTGATTTACAGATTAATCTAATTAGACCTCATTTGTTTCAGGTGAAAGCAGCTATATTAACAAATGCTGCCCAGTGCACAAAGCTCTGCACACGTGGCATGATATATAAGTCAGGATCAATTACAATGTTGACTTTGCTGTACATTATAATGGTGCACACTTGCACTGTTATAGCTAAGAGTCTGTCAACATTCCCATTGCAAAGTCAAAAATTGCTTTTAAAGGATTTATTACTCAGCCATAACATTTGGTTGACTCTTGGCATGCATGAGCTAAGTCCAGAAACATTTTTTTTAAATTAACAAATTGACTAATCCACTTTCAAATCACTTCAGACTGGGAAAAAATCAGACTGATTGTTCCATACATTTTTTAACATCTTAGAAATATCTTTCTTTTATAAAATTAAATTCTGTAAAAGTAATTTGGATTTAGGTCTTTATAATATTTGGAAAAAGTAAAATGGCCAGTTTCTGGCTGGCTGTAACTGCATTGTTATCTCTAGTTTTTTGGACAGTGTGCTAGGTGATTTGTTGGTCTCTGTGCATATATACCTACATAAAAATCCTCCAGCATATTTAGGGCCTGATTCAAAGCCTATTAAAGTCAAAGGAACGGATGATTGCCTTGAATGGGCTTTGGATCAGCCATTGGGACATTTCCTGGACCTTTTATAGACAAGCCAAGTATGTTATAGGACCTGGAAAATGAGCAGATACTATCACCCCTAGATAGCACCCTTGAATAGCATTAAGGTACATTGGTGGGGAAGTTTATAATGTTTCCCAAGCTGTAACTGTTCTGTGGATAAACAGAGAATTTCAATCTCCAGGACTGAAAATTTGGTTGCTTTCATCAGCATAAAATTCACTGTTGCCATTTTCCTTTAAGGTTTGAAAAAATTGACTGGGACATAAATGCATTAATTTTTCTTCACTTTATTTTCCCTCACAGATAAAGGCATATTAACACTGTGCCCCAATTCTGAGATGCTCCATTACTGAACTCATTGCAGGAATGGAGAGGGGTGGATGCAAAGGTGTCTTGAATTCCTTTTTGCACTCCTTATGTTCTGGGGCAGTTGTAGGCCTGCCAGTCTGCTAGTGCAAGTTAGAGCAGCCTCAGAACTGCTCTAAAGTACATTCTAGTTCCCAAGGCTCTCTATAGGCTCAAGGAAGTAGAGACTAGTCAAAGCGCACTGCAGTCTGCCTATACCCTGTTCCTGCCTCCCTGCATATTAACTCATCTCTACCCAGCCTGCCCCGACATGTCCACAACATAGGTGAACACAGGAGGCGCACTCTGTGTAACTGAGTCAGAGTAAGGAATACTCATGTGAATAAAGCTTTGCAGGTGCTGTATTATTGCTTCACCACAATGCATTGGCTCTGCCATAGGCACTGACAAAGAGGCAACTTCACTGAACCAGCTTTAAACTTATAGCAGTGAGGAGAGTCACATTTAAAGCAGAAACTCATGGCCATGGCAAACATCCCTTTCACGGATCAGCTCAGTGGTCCTCAGCATCGGCAATATTTCTGTCATAGATTGAGTATCACATGCTGTTGCAGGACCTCTGGATTACCTAGGCTCGACAGCAATGAGTGAACAATCAGTGACTGGCTTAGAGTTTGCCTTGCGTTTGTGAGCTGAAGCCAGACTCTTAGCAATACTTCAGCATAGGTTCTTGGTTTTAATTATACTGAAGCTGGTTTGTGCAAAGAGTCTGTCAGATCTTTGTGTATTTAGTAAACTCTGGTGTTGTCAAATATCTGGCATAATAGGAAGGTTGGCTCTGTTCTCATAGGAAATATTGTGGTACTCATGTGAATGAAACAGGTGTCTGACTAGACTCCGTCATTAAGACTTTTGTTGTCTACACTGCAAAACTAATATGAAGGATACATTTCAAATCAGTGTGATTTATACTTTTAGACAGATATTGTCTTTTTGATTCAACAGATGTGCACTTTGGACTAACTATTAGATAACAGTGTAGACCAGAACATTTAACTGACATGGCAATTTTTTAAAGCCTGATTGCAAGAAGAAAAGAAAATTCTACCAGAAAAAAATGCTCCCTATTTATTTTCATCTGCATCTAGGTAAATACAATGTAATGGAAACATTTAAGGACCTATAATCTTATTTACATTCTGAGCATGAATACAGTTCCCAGTACAGTGCAGACATCTGTCAGACAAACAGACAAGACTGCAAAGATATTTAAAAAGCTCTTTTCTTAAACAAGGAAGCTGTTTGGGGATTTTGGCAGGCTGGCTGGTGTAAGATATGCTTTGTAGGTTGTTTCACAGGGTATTTACTTTGAAAATTGTGGTGGTAATTCAAGGACCAATCTAATTTGTCAGGCATTTTAATTTTGAAGATTTTGTTCTGCCCTTATCTAGTTCAAGCATTATTATTATTATTATTTAAATAGGAAATATTATAACACAGATCACTCATTTGTATAACACAGATCATTCATTTGTATAACACCAATCAATATTTTGTATTTCAATTTAATCTAACACATCTTGAGGGGTAAGAAATCACAACTGTATTATCAGTTGTAGAATAAAATTTAGTTTTCTGTAGCCCCTTACGTACATCAAGTATCGCTAATTCTTTTATAAAGCAGCAAGTTAGACAGTAGCAATACAGCAGCTGTGTAAGCAAATGCAACAGCCATTGAACACTTGGCATTGCTCACTTGGCCTTGGATGTATGTCCTGTCCCATAGAATATGGGCAGGGATACAACTCCTATTGTTTTGGCGGGGATAGAAACAAAGAACCAGATTAATCCTATTGCGCCACACTACAATATTATCAAACAGTGGAGTTAACACCAGGGGTTAATTTGGTCCTTTATCCCATCCCTAATTTATCCAGCTTTCACCTTCCTTTCTCCAAGATTGATCTTGCCTGCCACACTTCTGGGGCTAGCAGCAGACTGAGATCATCTCTGCCAATTCTTTACTTTAAAAAATATTCTAATTCTCTCTTGCCACGTAGCAACTGCAAGATGGTTCCAGCCCAGTGGAGAGCCACTCCTGCTGGTCAGAGTATTTTTGACTAAATAAAATGTCATCAAAACCAAAACATTGTGTGGAAGTGTTTCAGTTTTGCCAGTCTTTGTCAAAATGGCTTTTGGCTTGGGGAGAGAGTGAGACTCTGTCACCCTCTGTAGCTTTGCAGTTAGGGAACTGGCTTGTGGGGGACCCAGCCTTAAATTCCGACCTGCCTGAATCAGGGCTTTGGGATGAAAAAAGTCTGCTCTGGATCAATCAGAGCAGATATTTGACCTTGGCTCTGCCCCCTCACGCAAGGCCAGTGCCCTAACCACCAGGCCACACACACTTCAATGCTACAGCCTGAATTGAATACCTCAGCTTTTCGATTTGCAAATGGGCATTTCAACAGAAAGCTGTTTTCACAAAAAATGTTTGAAAGGTTTTGTTGTCATTCAAGTGGGAACCCAAAACAAATTTTGAAGCCTTGAAAGTTTCCACAGAATGGAATAGTTGTCCTCTAAACAGCTCTAACAACTAAATGGATTCTCCCTATAGTGGAGTTTCATGGAGCGACAAGCCTGCTGCGCCTTATTCCTTGAGATGGGGCCAATACCTTTCAATGCTGCTGAAGTTTCTCCACTTTGGTGAGGGGTTTATTTATGTTGTTGGCATGTTTAGTGATAGCAGCTACTAGCAGAATTTGTTTAATTTGTTGCTGTAAGATTTGTTACTATTGCAGTTACACTGTGAGTTAAAAACAAAAGGGTTTCTCATTTTCATGGGAAATCAGAAACACAGGTCTGGATTGTAATACCCCCTCACATTGATTACCTTCATTGGGATTACTCAGGGGCATAACTCCTAAATTATTTTAAAAAACGAGGTGTCCTTGTGGCACTTTACAGACTTCCAAATTTTTTTGGGCATAAGCCTTCGTGGGATATAAGCCACTTCATCAGATGCATGAAGTGGAAAATACAGCAAGCAGGTATAAATATACAGCACATGAAAAGATGGGAGTTGCCTTACCAAGTAGGGGTCAGTGCTAACGAGGCCAATTCAGTCAGCATGGATGTAGTTAAATTATTGTGTAGCTATTGCTGTGCACTTCTAGGCAAGTGGTTAGTTCAACTACAGAGAACCAGGACAACCTTTTATCCAACACTTTTCTTCCTTAGATCTTTTTGTGACAAGGAAGAGGAAGTTGCTTTACTGATTATTGTTATAGATCAGTTAGGGAAAGTTGAAGCTCATAAATGAGAGAGACCTGAGATTACGGATGCATAATCAGCCTTTTCATTTAAAAATCTTTCCTCCATCCCGTGTCCTCTTCATTAAAGCTAGGTGGAGTAGACAGCTTGAGTCATTTTGAGATAGGGTAAACTTCCTCTTCAATTGACCTTTCTCTCATGACACAGATCTGCTTCTATCAGCTGGCTGTCTTCCCCATTCTCTTGGAGTTAACTGAGGAATTTCAGGCTTGCCAACATGTTGCTCAGTAATCTGTACCAACCTACTTAGCAACAGATCTATGTGCTTATGGCCATTGTATATTTGTCTCAACCCATTATCCATACTACTTAGCTGGTTCTGCACTGTCCCAATTCACTTTTTCATGGAAAATAATTGTTTCATTGCATTTCCTGAGATCTTTTTGAGTGCCCATTTTCAACTACCTGATGTGTAATATTGCTGCGTAATTTGGAGTGTCTCCGCTCCAGTTTTTGGATGCAAGACTTAGCAACAGAGAAAGGTGCTAAAGAGAGACAAAACTTATGTGGGTGGCTGGAGATTAGCCATTTGGAAATCTATCCTTTCCTTTGTACCACAAGCTGTTTTCATGTTTCTTCTCCAACTCACTGTACTTGGGTGCTACTCAGCTACAGATGTCTTATTTTGATCCCCAAGGCCAATCTGAGGAGCATTGGAGTGAAGAATATTTTCAGTTTCTATGTCCTCCTTTCAAATCAACACAATGGGACCCCCTCTTTTTAAATTCCCTCTTCAATGGATCACAACTTAACTGTTTTCCCCTGACACTACCATTTCTTCTTTTTTCTTTCCCCAATTTAGCCTCCCCATCTACCATTCCCTCCCTTTCAATGGTGTGGAGTATTTGTCTTGCGGTTCTTTTAGTACATCTTGATGTGTTTAGGAATGGGATCCCATAGAGCAAGGCTTTCCCCTGAGTTGAACTCAGAATCACAGCACCTCCCTGAAATATAGCACCTCACTGAAATATGACAATTTAGGAAGCTACCTTGAAGCTAATGGAGACTGCATGTGTATATAGACTCATTAGACATGCCCTTATTTGAGAGTGACATACCCACCTCTCTAGACTTCCTCTGTAGTGAGCTGCTCTCGACATGGCATTGGGGAAGTGCAGAGCCTACAGGATCCTCTTGCATGGGCTTCCTCTTCTCTAGTTCCCTTGGCACTGTGAAAACTCATTTCCACTACATGTAGGTCTATAGCAAATGAGGCATTTCAAAATCTACCCCTATGTCCTTAACACTTCTTAACCAGAGCTTCAGAAAGTGATATACATCTTGGATTTCTCTGAGAATAGGCAGGTGATATGCTACATGTGTTTATTTATTTAATACAATTTAGCAATTTACTACCGTATCAATTCTTGTTAGGTTGTCGTGTAGCATTTTCCAGTACATTTTGATTTGGTCCGTATCAGGTTCTCTCTCTCATCAACTTTCATTCGGGGCATTTTATTTTGTTGTTGACAGTGCTGCAGTGCTGCGCAGCTGCCATACCCCTTGACTAAATTAAGGAGAATGCTGCAGCATACATGTTTAAAATTCATGTCTGCCACTTACTAACTTCATTGGTATGAAATTCAGAACTCCTCTTATTAAACACTGTTAAATATTCTCTTTATTTCCAAAGACAAATATGAACAGAAACACAACCAAACATGTACTGTATTAAAATCATTGATTCACAATATTTAAATTTCCAGCTAGCCTCCAATTAGCAGGCTTTCCAATATTTGAACAGAAGACCATTTTAATGTAATTACAAACACATTTTAGGCATCTAAATTTTTTGCATAATTAGTTCCCTATTAAACTATTTATGTAGCCCTTTTTCCATCAGAAACAGAGAAAGCAGAACAATTTTATTCCTTACTGTTACAATAATTAACTATGCAAGTAGAACAGCATATTAATAGAGTATAATTTGTTTACATTTAAAAGAAAATTGTGTTAGATTAGCATAGCAAAAGACTATTTCCATATCCAGGCAGTAATATGCAGGCCTAATAGCAATTTACAGTGTAGTTAAAGAATATTATTAATAAAGTAATACAGCGTAATTCTGTTTGCCCTCACCATATTTCACAATGTCTTTAATTACAGCTAATTCCATTGAGACTAATTTGGGTGTTATTAAGCAGTAGACACAGGAATCTTAAATAGAACCTTTGTTAATAATTAATATAGAAAGTTACTGCGGAACATGTTCCTATAAGGAAAAGTAAATACATTGTAAGCGTTTTATAGGAAGATTAATTTTCCCAGGGTGGAATCTTATTATAAGGGTCAATAATTAGTATTACGAGATTGACACCTAAGGAAAGTTTCACTGAAATCTGAATTTCATTTGAACAGAGTTTAACCACAAGATTGCTCCAACTTTGCTAATATTTGTCAGTTATGTTTTTGATCCTTGAGTGCCCTCAATTCCCCTTGAAATCTGCTTTCATTAAAGCTCAATGTCTTATGGGATCCCTATATTTTCAACAGTTTGCTGGAGCATAGCATGAGGTTTAGAACATAAAGAATCATATTCCATAAGACATGGTATAACCCTGGAAGCTAAAGGCCATTGTCAATATTTTGCTATTAAGAAGAAAATATGTATAAAACTGTTACACGAAAGAAATATAAAATGTAAGATCCAATTCTAGGATCCTCACAAGAAAATACAGTAAGAGGTACATGAAGGCTTGATTCTGACCTCACATTTATTTGACATTATGTTAAATGAGTTATACCAGTGTGGAACTGGTTTCAGTGAGATCAGAATCAGGACCTCTGGTGAAAATTTTGTTCTTAGTTGCATAGATGTAAATACAAAATAACTCAATTTAAGTCAATGGAGTTCCTTCACTTTTATACCTGAGTAAATGAGAACATAAAGGGTCTATTGAGACATACAACCAGGTTAAAATCAATTCCCCGGGGAAGATTTTGTTCTCACTCATAGCAGTGTGAGTTAGCAGTAACTTTAGTGAACTCTGGGCTTGATTCTGACCTGGCTTGCACTGTATTAAATACAATGGTGTAGCTTTGTTAACACAGCTAAAGCTGTTCCTCGTTAACAGTGCTGTAAGTAAGATCAGAATCAGACACTCAGTGTAATTTCATGCAACTGCCATAGAAGTCTGAGCAATATTTATTGGTGAGGCAATGGTGTAAGTTACACCTTGGGTGGAAGTGGTGAAGTATCGTAAACTACATCTGTTTATCACTCAGGGAGAGTGCATTGTACGGATAACTTACACGCCAAGGGGAAAAGCCAACAACAGGAAAGACAGTGAATAAAGAGCAGTAAGCCTCCCCACACCTTGGGCCAGATCCTGGACCTCATTACACCTACTATGCACCACTGGCTTAAGCAATTACCTAGGTATTCCCTTGGCATAAGGGAATCCTCGGATGGCATAGAGTTGGAGTGACCAGCTGCACACTATCCCCTCAACACAGGGAATGCGGCTAGGGGTAAGCTGGAGTGCTGTTGCACTCTGTCCATCCCTGGGATTGGAAATGACCCCATGAGAGCCATTGCACCCAAAAGCATCCCTGCAGTTTTTCCAAGTTGCTCCTTGGATTAGACTGGTGTCAGACTGTCTGCAGTTCAGGAAGTCACAGGGGTGGCTTCCAGTCACTTTTGCAGCACTCCCTCCAAATTGGTTCAGATGCAAAATAACCAGACTTTGAGTCACCTTACGTTTTCTTGTTACTTGCTTTTCCTGCTTCCCAAACCCCTCCCACATGTAAATTAAACTAGCTTTGCACAGCCACTCGGAGAAGTTAGTTCAAATCACATTACTTTGTCAGTTACACCAAATAGTATACATTTCATGATTATTTAACACCCCATGGCTACTCATCCTAACATTTATGTTGCCACACAATTCAAACTCAACGTAATTCAAGACTTTCTCAAGAGGGGCCCAGAACTGAAATGGAGGGATATCAGTTCACTAGTGAAAAACAACAACAACAAAGCTGAGGAAGATTATGTGGTGACCCACCTTGGCTGAGACACCAGAGACCTTCAAAGTATAACTATGAATTGTACAGCTTGACCTGAAGAACCAACCTTCCCTAGGTGGGTCTGTATCAAATTCATATCAGCTGTCAACACACACTCAATGGGTTACACTTACATATTTGCCTTTACCTACTATATTGTGTATTAGCCCCTCACCCGCCAGAAATTTTCCAACTGCTGCCCATACAACATACACACACATACAATACAAATATCTTAGAATATAGTTTCAATCCCTATTAATTTGGTATTATTTGCATCTAACATATTGACATCAATAGATTTTTGTTCTCTTTCAAACATATGAATAGGCAGTATGTTGCTGAAAACTGATTCCATATATTGCAAACATTCAACAGAATATTATATCATATACTTAAAATAATAACGTATATTTTCAAAAGGCACAGCATCAAGGGAGAAATGTCACTTCTTTTAATCACACCAAAATAGCACTTGGCCCAGACATTAAAACTTCCTTGGTTATGGTTACCAATAAGGCCTGCAAAAAAAAAAAAAAATGCTGTTTGTTTAGACTCTCTCAAATAAAAGGTACAGGCATCCCCAGACAGGGCTTTTTAGTAAAAGAAAAGAAACAATATAATTGCTTTCAAGAGCACAATTAAAAAAACACTTACTTGGGCTTTGTGTGATTTTGCCACAAATCATTTTAGCATGACAGAATGAAAACATATGCTTGGACGTGCTGGCATGTGGGGAGTTTAATCCAGTGCATTGATGTGCATCTAAATATGGGAATGAGAAAACATCTTGATTGTCCATAGAAGAAATAACCTTCTATGGGCAAAATGTTACATCCAGGAAAAATTCCGTCCTGGTATAACTTCATGAACTTCTACAGAGATATCTACAGCAGGGGCAAATTTGGTCATTGACTCTGTGCCTTAATATTTCTAGTGCTTTGGATCACAAATATACAAGGAGTTTTCACAACTTCTTGACTATGGTAGCATTGGTCAATATGCAGCAACAAAAACAGTAGCAAGGAAGAAAAGTGACAGATGATCCTGAGAATGAAAAACAGCCAAAAAGTTGGTACATTTCCAATATCACACAGACATGCATGGGATCATTTCTACAGCAGAGGTTGGAGGGTCCAGATCAGAAGTTTTATGGCAGAAGATTCTAAAACAGAGAAAAACGCAGCAGAAAGACTGTAAGAAACCAGGGCATTTTGGTAAAAAATGTAATTTGCCAGGAGATTTTTGCCTGATTTCCCCCCAGTTATTTCCTTGCACAAATTTTTGATGGACAGGCAAAGGAGATAGGGAGGTCATCAGTAAATGTACTACCAGACTGAAGGGCCACTAATAAATCAGCATGCCCTATTGCACCGTTCCACGGTAAACTTACCTACAGCTGATTACCTTATTCATTCAGAAAGTAATATGCCTTGTCAATTTTTAGAATATTTTAAAGAAAAGCTGATGCCTGTAAGTAGGAACATAGGACCTGCCATAGTGGATCAGATGAGTGGTCCATCTAGCACTGTAACCCCTCCAAAAATGGCCAGTAATAGCTGTTTCAGAAGAAGGTGCAAGAAACTCTGTAGTGGACATTTAAGAAATAATCCGCATATTGAGGATGTTTCTTCCTAATCCTATGAGTCAGTGGTTGCTTTATGCCTTGGAACATGAGTTTTTATTAGTTGTCATTGTCCATGTATCTGTCCAACCATGATTTGCATCCAATGTTTAACTAAATATATTGTCTAGAGGCCTCCGCTAGTTTGGACCCCATTGGGGTAGGTCCTTAACAACAGTAAATGGCAGTTCCTGGCCCAAGGAGCTTACAGATGTTTAAAAAATAAACAAGAGTTACTAGACACTTCCCCAGACTTCTGTTGCTATGCCTTAGATTTTGTTTTTTCACCACTGGTACCTCCCCCTGTCTTTTATACTCAAGATGAACCAGATCCTCAGCTGGTGTAAGTCACCATAGGTCCATTGACTTTAACAGAGTTATACTGATTAACACCAACTGAAGATCTTTTTTAATATGTTAATAGGCACAATTTTTGTATGTTAATATGCACAGATCAGGATAATTGTGATATAAAGTTCCAATTGCACAACTCTTATTCACATTGAACTACTCAAAGGGAGTACCTGATTTACACAAAATGACTACATGTATCTTCTTCTTTCGTATGAGTTGGGTAGCAACAACTACCAATGTATGTCTACATTTGCTAGCCAGCACATTGCCACAGCAGTGAGCTGTTGAATTTCCTTCAGGCCCCCAGTGAAAGAATGAAGAGGACACTCAGATATGATGTGCTTCATCATTTGTGCATCGTGACCACAGTCACATACAGATGTTTGCCTCATTTTGCATTTAAAGAGGGTTTGTCCACATCTCTCATGAGATGTCCTGATATGATTTAATCTGTACCAGTCTTTCCAACATAAATCAAAACCCGGTAGCTCCTTGGCAGGGTCAATGACAAGCTGTTTGTTTTGAATGGTTGAAAAGCTACAGGTGGCTCTCCATTGAGCCTCAGCATTGAAGTTGGGTGTAAGGGTTTTGATGCGGTTCAATAGAGGGTTGTGGGATTTTAATCTTGTCTTTGGTGGGTTCTGCAGGTCATTGTGCAGCGGGATCCTTGTGTTTGCATTGATATGGGTAAGAAAGCGAGATGTCTGATCAGCTTTTCTAATCTGCGGAGCCTGGATGTGCGATAGGATTGGGAGACAGTCGACTGAAGTCGATTTGAGCATCCCTGACACTATGCACATAATCTTGTTGAGTTGAGTGTCAAAGAGCTTAGTGTGACTGCTGGGAGACCACACCGATGCACAATATTGAGCTGCAGAATATACCAAGGCAATTGTTTTGGTTCTTAAAGTCCGTGTACTGGATCCCCATGATGTTCTGGCCAGTTTTCTGATAAGCACAACACGAGACCTGACCTTATTGCCGGTGTTCTCAAGTTGTTGTTGAAAGGTCAAACTCCAGTCCAGTGTAACACCTTGGTTAGCTTCATGGATGACGCTCTCACTAGAGAACTGCACATCGAGTTTGGTATTAGCCATTTTATTGTTCAGATGGAAAGTGGTTACCCTGTTTTTTTCAGGGGGTTAGGCCTAAGTTTCCAGCACTGGAAATAATCAGCCATTGTGCTAAGATCTCAAGTTAAGGTGCAGCTGATGGTATGAAGGCTTGTATGCTGAACAGCTAGGGCAATGTCATCTACATGTGTAATGTTCACCACAGTGAGTAAGGATTGCACATTTGGGTCCTGGGAGTTTATCTGCCCTTAGGACTCAGTCCTGTGAGGTGTTGAGTCCCTACAATTTTCACTGAAGCCTGTGGTCAATAAGGGTGCTTAGCACCTCATAGGATTGAGACCTTACTAGTCATTTCTTCCCTGCAGTAATAATCCACTGTTTGCCATAGCAATGAATAATGATGTTTTACTTACCTTTGGTGCATCCCCTATGTGCCTGGGTATAGCAGGCTTTCCTCCTCAAATACCTCCTGGTGACACTCTGGTCCTGTGGTGGTTTGCCTTTCTCACAACTCAGCCCTCAGGCCATGTTACATTTTAGTCCCACTTCTTCCCACTGCTCAAAGAATAGTTATCGAGGGTTTGCTGTCAAATTGGGGGGATGTATCTAGTGAGTTCCTGCAGGTGTCTGTGTTGAATTTGGTACTGGTCAATATTTTCATTAATGACTTGGGAAATGGAGTGGAGAGCATGTTTATAAAATGTGCAGAAGACAGTAAACTGTGAGGGCTTGCTGACCCTTTGAAGGACAGGATTAGAATTCAAAATTATCTTGACAAATTGGAGAAACTGGTCTGAAATCAACAAGATGAAATTCTGAAAAGATAAATGCAAAATAGTGCACTTGAGAAGGAAAAATTCAAATGCACAACGACACAATGTGGAGTAATTGGCTAGGCAATAGTACTGGTGAAAAGGATCGTTGGGTTATAGTGGATCACAAACTGAATATGAGCCAACCATGTGATGTGATTGAGGAAAAGGCTAATGTTATTCTTGAGTGTATTAACAGGACTGTCATGTAAGACATGGGAGGTAATTGTCCTGCTCTACTGAGCGCTGGTGAGGCCTCAGCTGGAGTGCTGTGTCTGGTTTGGGAGTCACATTTTATGTAAGATATGGAATAATGGAGGTAGTCCACAGGAGAGCAACAAAAAACGATAAAAGATTTAGAAACCTGATATATGAGGAAAAGTTTAAAAAAACCTGAGCATGTGTAGTCTTGAGGAAAGAAGACTGAAGGGGGACCTAGTAACAGTCTTCAAATATGCTAAGGGGTTGTTATAAAGAGGACAGTGATCAATTGTGCTCCAGGTCCACTGAAGGTAGAACAAAAAGTAATGAGCTCAATCTGAAGCAAGGATGACTTAAGGTTAGATATTAGGAAAAACTTTCTAATTGTAAGGGTAGTTAAGTGCTAGAATAGGTTTCCAAGAGAGGTTGTGGAATCCCCATCACTGAAGGTTTTTAAGAACAGGTTGGACAAACACCTGTCAGGTTCCAGCCCTACATTTCTATGATTCTATGATAACCAACTGAGCCAGACCACATGATAGTGTGGTGAGGTAAACCAAGATTCAGTATAGGCTAGTTTAAGCCCATGCTAAAATCATTAGTCTTGTTATCCAGCCTGGGATTTAAATGCAGCTCTCCAAAAATAAAAGACTAATGCATTATAGGTAAGGCTGATTAGTAAATATCTTTGAAAATGTCCAAAACAGTTAAATGGCATTTGTTTCACTACAGATTTTAGAGCTGGGTACATATTAAAATTCTCAATAATCCAAAATTCAGATAAACTCTCTATCTGAATTGCAATTAACTGCAATCCGTTCCTCTCAACATTTTTTAAAATAGATTTATTTATTTATCTATTCTCAGTAGAGCTGGCCAAATATGCAAAATAGTATTCAGACGCATTCATTTAAATTCATGACTGTAGAGTTCACAAGTAAACATGGTTCAGCAGTGATTGGGTCCACCAAAAAAGAAATTGTAACTATATCATCATATCCTACAGATGGCTAATATTCATATGTAACTGTCAAGCATATCACAATGCCAAGCTTGAAGACAGACAGCATCAGCTTGTACTTGCATCTGAGCCATTGAAACTCAATGGGCCTCATGCAAAACAAACTATTACATACTGTACCCAGGGACTGGCAGGCTCAAGAACACAGGCAGATTCCAATCATTCTGAAACTGGAAATATAAAGAGTCTAAGCAACAGTCTGTTCAAAGGCAAAGTGTTTCCTGGCCTGGCAGGCATCAGGTTATATGACGATTTGCACTAGGCAGAGGAGAGTTTCAGTGTGGCTAGGGAAAGTTGCAAGACCTCAGATCCACATGCCTCCCACAAATGTGCTGCTACATCTGCAAGAAAAGTCACCTACTTCCCCTCTCGAGTCTGGTTGCATCCCCTAATGTAGCTGGCTCTGGTGGTGGCTCATGTGTACTGGGTTGCAAGCTTAAGTTCAGCTCAACAGCCCAAGCTTCTCTTATCTTCTCTCTCAGCACTCAGCTCAGCTTTCTGTGGAACCCAGGATCTCTCCACATGTCCAGCAGTGTGTAGATTTAGGGTGAGTTGTGAAACAGGGAAAGGTGTCAAATCTATCAAAAAGTGGTGAGGAAAAAACAAGAGGAGGAAACAATTTAGCAACAACCCATAGCCAATTAGGGAGGGACTATTACCTCTTTACTGTACAGTGTGATGCCTCTGTGTATGCAGTCTAACACTGTAGTGACCATTTTTGGTGGAATATCACATTGTAAAGTCATGTCAAAAATTTGGCCCATTCTCACCCCTAAGTCTGACTGCATTACTGCTGTCCAGCCTTCTTCCTCCCATTGTATATCTGTGTTTTTTAGATACGTCTCATCACAACTTGATACATTAACAATGATCACTACTCTTTGTTTACAGCCCTTCAGATGTTTTTTAGCTCTTTGTGACTGTTCAGATCTAAGGCAATTTAAATTGATGTTGAGAGTAAGGTTCCATTAAATACTATAACAAATGCTTTGCTAAACTACAAATATATAGGGCCTGATTCTCTGCTCTTTTCTGGGGTGAAAGAGCAGGTTGTTATGCTCAACTCTTGTGGACTTTAGTCCTTGATTCATCCATAAAAGTGGATGAATGGCAATGGTCTTAATATAAATTTGAGAACCCATTGTAGTGCTGTAGTTGCTACACCTACCCATGCTCCAGCCTCCTTGCCAGAGGATGCTGTGAAGGCCAAGACTATAACAGGGTTCAAAAAAGAACTAGATAAATTCATGGAGGATAGATCCATCAATGGTTATTAGCCAGGATGGGCAGGGATGGTGTCCCTAGCCTCTGTTTACGAGAAGCTGGGAATGGGCAAAAGGGAATGGATCACTTGATGGTTACCTGTTCTGTTCATTCCCTCTGGGGCACCTGGCATTGGCCAAAGTTGGAAGACAGGATACTGGGCTAGGTGGACCTTTTGTCTGACCCAATATGGCCATTCTTATGTTCTTAGGTATGCCTTACATGTGGGAAAAGAAATGCACATTAGAGATAAACCAAAACCACCTCATACAGATGCAGAGGCAAATTTCCCAGAGCTCAAAGTGGTTTGGTTCATATCCATCTCTAATTTCCACCCATTGCTGCTGAGTTTTACAAAAGTCCAATGCAATCTTCCTCCAATAAATTCTCCTAACAATGAGATCTGAATTGTACCCAAAACAATAGCCTGAGTTTTCTTTTTCACTTTTAATAGTGCCCTGTGTTACATTGAATAAAACACAAAAGACCCTTTTGTGTAAACCCTGGCAGAATCTTTATTCACAGTCAGAAGTCTGGGAGGTTCCCTTTTTAAAACTGACAAGCCTCTTGGCCACACAGTCTCCTGTACAGAATGATAACCTCTCAAAACACCCATAATCCCCAAAGGAGATCTGTATTATCAATTCTCCTCATGAGCATCTAGAACATAAACACACTATCCTCTCTGCATGTAATTTAGACCTCTGGGAAGACGAACACTCCCTCAGTCCATCTAAGTTAGGCACGATCTCTAAAGTATACAATACAATAAATCAATGTCAACTTTTTCCATACCAGGATCCCCTCCAAAACTTCCTACCATTCTAGCGAGGACTCCTTACATATTTAGCAATATGGTAAAATTCAAGTAGTTATGGCCCCTTGACATCTGTTCATGATCCCCCCTCCCCTTATGCAACCTCCAAAAGACACATTTTGAAGACATTTGTCAGTTTTTACTTGTTTAATCAGTATCTGATGATAATGGCATGGTCACAGCAGGTCATACTATAAAACATAGGAGGTAAATGTACAGGTCATGTAATCCCAATCCCACACCACTCTAAATATATTGTAGAGTGAACCTTTATGTCTGCACTACAGCACCGTAAATAGTGTGTTTTGCTTAATAAATCAGGCATAGAATTTATAGCCAACTTCAGAGTAAAAAAATATTATTGTATTAATATGGCCCAACTTCATAAAATATAAACTCTGAGTCAGATTCTCACCTGGTGTAAATCTGCATAATGCAAATTAATTTAATGGAGCAATATTGGTCTACACCAGCTGAGGATCTTTTCTAATGTGTCATACTTAATAATGTATTTCAGCCCGTGGAGCCAATGTATTCTGGCGGCCAGTTCAGTGAAGTTATTGCAAGCCCTTTGCAGACAATTAAAAAAATAAATAAACCTACTGCCTGGTGCCTCTCTCTGCTGTGAGTTAATCGGTAGGTGAAGGATGAAATGCAATGTGAAGGTGTTCTGCAAAGAGTGGGAGTTCAGCTGTCGATATTGCACTTAATCAGATTGAATACTAACACTGCAACTAGAGAAACCAAAGATAGAAACAAATTTCATTTCAAGTGACCATTTGTACAGCTGTGATGAAGCAGTCTAGAAGCACCACAGAGCTCTCCAGAGCTCTCCAGGCTCTTCTTTTACTGATATCAATTTTAGCATTTGCATTTTTTTAAATTGCTGCAGCACAAATTTGCAATGCCCTCCCAGCACAATTTGACAATGTTTATCTATTATAAGTGACTTTTAATGTTCTATTTACTTTACATAAGAACATCCATACTGGGTCAGACCAAAGGTCCGTCGAGCCCAGTGTCCTGTCTGCCAACAGTTGCCAGTGCCAGGTGCCCCAGAGGGAG
>NC_133774.1:20595566-20622755 GCF_003597395.2 Chelonoidis abingdonii
AAATGGAAAATCATCTGCCTCCTTATTCTCTTCATATATGGGACCCATTTCCAAACCCTATCATTTTTTCTGCCCTTCTCTAACCTTTTCTAATGCCGATATCTTTTTTAAGTTGAGAGACCACATCTGTAGCAGTATTCAAGATTTAGATCATGGATTTATACAAGGTCAATAATATTTTCTCTATTATCTCTATCTTTTATACCAAACATACCTGTTTGGCTTTTTTGACTGCCGTTGCACACTGCATGGACGTCTTCAAGAACTATCCATTGTGATCCAAATCTCTGCCTGATTTAGTTTAGTAAATTAGCCCCCATCACGGTTGTATTGTATTATTGGGGTCTTTTTTCCAAGGGCATGTACTTGCATATTTATCCACATTAAATTATTTGACCATTTTTGCCCACACCTTTTTTGATATCCTTTTGAAGTTGTTCACAGTCTGCTTTGGTCTTAACTATCTTGAGCAGTTTAGTATCATCTGCAAACTTTGCCACTTCACTGTTTACCCCTTTCTCCAGATCATTTATGAATAAGTTGAATAGAACGCATGAACTTTAGAAGACAAGTAGTCAAATATTTCCCTGGTGCAAATCTATTGGGTTCCTTGGGGTTAAACCAACAATGAATTTGGCCTCCTTCTGCTTGTCAGGATGATTTACCAAAATAAATTAATCTGTTAACAATTTCATTTTAAAAAAAATCTGTTTCTAAGCTGTGATGCTATCATTGCAAGAGTGAGAACTAGTGAGCAAAAGGAAGAGCTAATGTCCATACTTTATCTTTCACAGAACAGAACTGATATTCATTACTTAGTTTTACAAGTAAATGTTTGGGATTTTAAAAAAATACATGTGAAACAAACTCTGGGTTTTTCTTATCAATCCCAACTTCTTAGGTTGTGTTAATGCTCCTCCAAGATATCTTCGTCTTTTTTTAGTCCTTATAAATTGCCATTCTACTATCCCACAATACAATACCTTGAGCACTGACCTGCTAAACCCAGGGCTGTATGCTCAATTGTTGAGGGGGGCATGTAGGGATCTGGGGCAAAAATCTCTCTGGGGGTTGGACTAGATGACCTCCTGAGGTCCCTTCCAACTCTGATATTCTGTGATTCTATTGCTTATTTTGGCAAGTCAGTTAGTATAATCTCACCTGATATGGGCTGCCAAAAATATTTTTATACTCAGTTATTTTGAAATATGTCAGATTTGAATGAATAATTAAGGCATATCTTTTCTATTTGGCATAAAGAATAACAGTATAAACGAGGAGCTATTTTAACACACCTAAAATCTGTAGGTCCAGATCCTTTGCACCGGCTAAAGTCCATTTGTGCCACTGGATGAATGCAAATTTACCTTAAACCACCCCTAAAGGGACTGATGAGGAATACTCTAGCCTGGGGGAGTTCCAGGCTGGTATAGGTAGCCTCTCCTCAGCCCTCATTCTGTAGGGTGTATGTTGGGACCATGCCAGGAACGTGCCAGCATGAGAAAGGGGCTTATGAGGACCAGAAGTGGTGAGGCCAGAGTGAGATTCACTCCACTGATCCCTCACAAGTGCAATCATCCCTGGTGACTGTTCTAGCCTATGTAATTTAGAGCAGCCCTTTGGCTGCTTTAATGTTCACCAGAGGCCAGTCCAGGACCAAAGGAGTTGTAAAGGTGTCTAAGAGCCTTCTTCATTTTCCCCTGCACAAGTGCCCTGACTGAGTTTGTTGCAGTTGAAAAATTGTGCCCTGAAAGGACAATATAAATACTATGTACATTTTTAACCAGAAATTCATCTTCTCATTACAATATTTACATGAACAAACCCAAGTCACCACAAATCTTACTACTGAAAGATGCTCACAAATAAATATTCTTATGAGCTAGGTGAAATTGGTTGGTCATTATGATGTACGTAGTCTCAAATTTTCCTTTTTTGTGGTAACCGTAAATATGCAGATAATATTACTTATATTAGCCCCTCGAAGCCTCAACTGAGACTGAGGCCCCCTTGTGGGTGCTATGGTTACACATAAGAGACCATAAAGAGTATGCAATCTAAGGCTCTGATCCTGCAAAGACTTAAGCATGTTTTAAACTTTACAACCTGTGGATTTGTTTCCTGGTTTTTGTAGAGGTATCTGCTAAAGCAGTGTAACAAGGATAGCCCAGGCAGTGGCTCATCCTAGTAGTCTAAATACACACCCACTAGGCCCCCCCATGGACTCCAGAGACACTACTAACAATGCATAAAGTTAAGCATATGTGTGAATCTTTGCAAGGTCTGGGGCTAAACAGGTAAGGGCAGGACCAAAGAAGTAGCATCTCTACTTGACAAGTACAGGGAGATGACATGATTTGCCCACAGTTTCAGGCACAGCCAGAAACGTATCCTAGATTTCCTGAATCCCAATTAGTGCCTTAAGTACAAGATCAGCCTTCCTCTCTGACAAGGCATATGACATGGTTTTCTAAAGTCATTTAATCACTGCTACAACCTTTCAGAAGAAACCAAAATGTTTGTCCTGGACTGACGTGCCTTTTTTACCTTTCTATCCTCTTCAGTCAAAGTAACCAATGCATGGCCTTTTTTTTTTAAAAAAAATCTAGCCCTGCATATACTTATGGGAACTACTGTATACTGGATTGTATATGTATATGCTATATTTTCAAATTATACTACTAAATCAATTCTAAAAACAGGTCAATTGATATGATACTTCAACATACATTTCTCCACTGTCTTTTGGGCTAATATTGAATTATCTTTGAGTAATTTGCTCCATCTTTAAGTAGAATCACTGTTTAATAAAAGTTTTCAATGCCCAAGAATACTAACATAACAACGCCTCTGCTCTGGAGAGGAGTTCTAAAGATATATTTATTCCACATGTTTCTTAATTTTTTCCTAGTGAATCATACTGCTTTTTTTGTATAAATAAATAGCTATGGCTCACACATTGCCTCAAAAGATAGAGCCACTGTAAATAGCCATTCTTCCATCAGAGGCTAAACATATTACAAAAGCCATAAAACTGTAATTATGCATAAGTATAATGGTAAAAAACCCGGGCAACATAAATAGCTAATACATTTAAACATGAATAATTCTTTCTGTTAAGGCCTAGGGACCTAATCCTGCAAAAACTACTGCACATGGCTAGCGTTACTGGGCCTACTCATATACATAGTGTATGTGCTTAAGTCTTTGGGTGGGTCACAGCTAAGGTGACCAGACAGCAAATCTGAAAAATCAGGACAGGGAGTGGGTGGTAATAGGAGCCTATATAAGAAAAAGACTCAAAAATCGAGACTGTCCCTATAAAATCGGGACATCTGGTCACCCTAGTCACAGTCATAAATACTGCCTGAAGACTCATGACTTCTTTGCTCACAAAAAGTGAGTCCAAGACGAAGTTATTCTCTTGACCAGATTCTGGCTCTCAGTTCCATCACCTCTGCCCTGCTCCAAAAGTGTGAAAAAAAAACAAATGTATGTTATCTTCTTTTGAACTATGGTTCCAGTTCAGAGATTGATTGTTTGAGTTGGGTCATTGATGACAGGGCCAGGGACTGTCTCTCACTGTCCAGTATCCAACAGAAACAGGGCCCAGATCTCAGTTGGGCCCTCTAGGCACCACTTTAATACAGAGAATAACTGGTACCGTGGAGTACCTACCTGTTCTGTATGAAGCATGTACAGAGTGGATTGCAGCTATTCAGTGAAGATACAGCCTGCCTATAACTGAGAGAGTACAAAAGCACTCTGGCCCCTCCTCTCCTACCCCAATAACCCTCCGCCTTCCTATACTCCCCTAATGTGGGAGGCTGTGAAGAGGTGAGAATGTAAAGCCACATACACCAGATCTATGAGTCCCCTGGTATAATTCTTCCCACCTCTGTTCCCTTTATTGCCCTTGTACACCACTAGATCAGTGTAAAGGGGCTTTAACAGAAGCCAGAATCTGGTCCCAGGTTCTATTCTTTGCTGTTCCAGAGACTTTCTCTGTGCCAGAGACTTTCACCTGTCTGTGTCTCACTTACCCATCTGTAAAACGGGGACAATAGCTTACTAACCCAAATATCACACTGAGAACACCACAGTAATATAGATAAATAAATGAATAGGTTTTCTCTTTCTCCCGCCTCATTCAGTGCCCCTTTCTCCCGTTTTATTTCTATCCACATGCATTTTCTTTTCTTTTCCCTTTTGTTGCATTCTGGTTTTTTTGCTCCCTATCAGTCTTCACTCTCCATGGTGGCTCCTGAACCCCACTGCCCCAGTCACCAGAAAGCTACATGCTGCTTGAAGTGTGGAGGAGGAATCCATTGGTAGATGCATGAGGCTAGGTCCATCTGCTACCACAATTTGAGTCCCATGAGGGCGGGGAAGCATTGGCTTGTAGTCTGCTGCTTGAGTCTACAGCCCTGGGCACATAAGCTATTTCTGCAGTTGTATTAATGGCTGCCATAAGAACAGGTGAGAAAAAGTGAGGCAGCTATCATGGAGCTGCCCTCCACTTTAACCACAGTCAAACGACTGAGGAAAGGACAGATCCAAAGCATTCAGCCTTTCCTGCTCCAGCTGTTCTTCTGCCCCACTCCTCTCCCTCCCGGATTAGCTTGGCACCTACAGAGAAGCCAGGAAACCCTGAACTAACACAATTGTAAATGGAACCTAAATCTGCCTAGCGAGGGAAAGAAGGGTCTGAAATTAGGAGTAACACCCTAGAGGGAAAGGCTCTCTGAAATGCTTAAACAAGGACACAAAATATTCACATTGTTGCACACGTCACACCGAACTTTGTCAAATAACTCACTCCTTTTGCCACCCGTAGAAGGCTTTTGTTGATGCCAGCATTACAAGATTACTCTAGGCTCTTATTTATTCTTTTTCAGTGATGTTTTCTGATACAGTACCTGGTTTTTCTGAGTGCCAGTTAAAATGTGCCTCTGGATGCTGTACTTCCCTAGTGCCATTTTCAAATGCCTCAAGAAGAGTAACTATGCTGACTGTCAGATTTCACTGAGTGGACAACATCAACAGTACAGCAGAACATCTTTTATTCTGAATAAAGATGTGCAAAATTATCAAGCCTAAGTAAGTGTTTTTGTAGGTTGGAAATACGTGTCTCAAATAACAGGGTAGTTTACAACCCAACTCTACTTCTGACATGCTGATATCCTCAAATAGCAACAATAAAGCTTCTGTCTTCTTTCAAGATATTTGTCATCTCTTGATCTGAAGCCAGAAAAAAATGAATTCTGGGAGATCATAACTACAAAACTGATAGCTTATGTCCTCAGCAAGTGCTTATCAAGTGTAATCCAGAAAGATGGTACATTTCAAAAATGACAACTAAAAATAATGAATAAAGTTCGGCTTACTGAAAAAAAGCAAACAAGGCTTCAAGTGGAAATGGCTTTAGGAGCTCATGGACTTCTTTCTAAGAGTATTTTAAATATTGATACTTTTACTGTAAATAGTGTCTACAAATGACTATCTTAGGGACTTTATAATGAAATTAATACCGAATAAAAGCCTACCTTACAGGAAAGGGACAATGTCACGTTAAATATCTTATAGAAAACATTTATTTCCTATGTTAGCAGCACTATTATAGCTCTCCAGACTGAGAAAAAATACTAAAAATCTAGCCTCTATCTCTGCATGTCCAGTCTGGTGAATGCAGACACTTGTGAAATTTTTGGGCACTATCACTTGTGTATGGAAATGGCAGAAACTATTTGTGAATCTGTCACATTGGTGTAACTTGGAGTCAGGCCTTCTCTGAGCAAAATGAGTACAAGTCATGTTCCTAATCCTACAAACACTCTCACAAAGGCTTCACTTTAAACCTGGGAGCAGTCCCATTGAAGCCAGGGGTCCCATTGCAGGACTGGGGCCTAAATGTGCACAAGTGAAACTTTTAGCCCCTCCAAAACCAGGGCTGCCCAGAGGATTCAGGGAGCCTGGGGCAAAGCAATTTTGGGGGCCTCTTCCATAAAAAAAAGTTGCAATATTATAGAATACTATATTCTCATGGGGGCCCCTGCGGGGCCCGGGGCCTGGGACAAATGGCCCCCTTGCCTACCCCTCTGGGTGGCCCTGTCCAAAAATGGGCAGGGAAGAATTTCCCCTGACATAAGGAATCTTCAGGTGATGCAAAGCTAACAGAGCTGTTTGTCTGCGTCCCACTTGGCCCCAACCCTAGCACAGTTAGCATGTCAAGAGGGTGCGTGGCAGGGTGGGAGGGAACATCATTACCAATGAAGCAAATATTAGATTTTTAAGTTTATTTCTTAATTCTTATTTTAACAAAGCAAAAATATTGGCTTTAAGACCCTTTATAATAAAATGAACCACCTGTATAAAACTATATATATCAATATGTCATGCCACATACCTGCTGAAATAAAAATAGTTTTAAATCTGCTTTAAAAAGGGTTAGTTGCATGGTTATTCTAAGGTGAAGGGGGGGAAAATTTCCATGACTTCAAAGCCATTGGCTCAGGGATAGAGACTTAATCCTGTCTCTCAAGTCTTCTGACTCCTACACCTTCATCCCCTTGGCCTTCAGAAGGCCAGAAGCTGAGGAAATTATCTGGGACCCAGCTCATTAAGGGCCTTAAAACTCAATCTATGCCCCACACAGGCAACCAGTGAGGTAAACACAACAGCAGGTAGGCATAATCCCCTCTGCCCTTATCTGACAGTATTCAAGCCATGACATTCTGTATTAATGCAAAAGAAGGATCAGCCTTTTTATTTTATTTTTTTTAGTATCCCTTAATAAAGTGCAATGTAGTATCCTACCATTGGTATCACAAAGACATGCATCATGGCTGGGCAAAATGAATTAGCCAGCACACTAAACTATCTTCACCATCTTTTATCATATCAGCAAGAGAGAAACTGCTTAAAACACAGTACGGTTTGTGTTCCAAGTTGTAGATAAGACTGAAAAAAGAGCTATTTACAGCCCCTGTCATATAAAAAAATTCTTTATCAAGATGAAAAATCACAGATTATTGAAAGTGAAATTACTTTTAAAAGCCAGACCCTCAGCTGGTGTACACTGACATCGCTTCATTGACTTCTGGCCTTGAGAGTCTAATTTTCAGTATTTTTCAACTATCTTTTTAAAATTTTTCTCAATTCTGGACAATAAGAATAGTCTAATCAATTTTACTTTTGATGCTAATGTGCATGAACAATCATACCATGTTTGCACCACAAATACAATAGGGAATGTTCAAATCCAAACCCAGCAATTTTTCATCAAAACGTTCAAAAAAAAATAACTGTTATAAAAATAAAACTTTTAATGTTTGATTTTATAAACCTTTTTCTAATTGTACAGAACTTAAATTTGGGGCCTAAATCACCTGATTGTCTCCACTGAGATATCCTATAGGCTCCTGCACTATTCACCATTCCCTATGTATCCTAGAGCTCTGCTAAATAGTACTGGGCCAGACAGATGGTTGCTGGTAGATTGGACTGGGTCAAGAGTCTAGGATGGCCCCACCACCCTCAATACCAGGAATGCCCAGTTTTGTCTGCTGTGTTTTCCTGCACTGCTGATTCCCAACCCTTACTCGGATATTAGACATCTGAGCCCTCCATGTCACATTTGACCTACCATCAGCCAGCGGAGACCAAAGGGAATCAAACAGAACTTAAAGGGACAATTTTAACCACACTTCTCCTACCCGCAACTACTAAAATATTATTGTTCCATATGGTTCAGTGTTATGCAGCCCTTTCTGCTAAAGTGCCTAAAGATTACTACCTTCTGGAGCTCCTGACATTTACTTTAAAGTGCATTGTCAATATAGGGAAATTAATGCCAATCTCAAATTAGTCAATTGCTTCCAACATAAATGTCCAGACCTATGTGGATCTGTTAAACAGTTAAGACCAGAATCTCTGGTCTGTTCTATTCACTCTTGATGACTGGTGCAGCACAAAGGAAAGGAGGACCGGCCATGACCCCCTAGTTGGGCATTTTCCCAGCTTATGGGAGTTCCCAGAGGATGTAGCTGGCTCCTATGCCTCTTTTCTTGCAGCTCCTGGCACCGGGAGCATGTTGGGCAGAGATAGACATGCTGGATGCATGTATCACTCCAGCTATCTTCAGCTGGCAGATGGTTCCTTGGTGACCATTGCCAGCTGGTGGGACTGCTCTAACATGTTCTGGGGCTGTAGTTGGCTCCCTGATGGCTTCTTCTCTCTGCTGAGCCAAGCAGAAAAACTGCACAGCAGAGAATGTGGTCCTAAAGGTCCCTAAAGTTTATAAGAATGAGAAACGGGTGATTTTCCCATTTGACTACTATTGAATCCGACATCTTAGCACTTGAACACATTCCACTATGGAGGGCTAAGCAGATGCAAAGGAAACTACAAATAAAAATTTAAAACAGAGCAAATTGCTGCCATTGTAGTGGGGCCTATAGAAAAACCACAAGCATCCCTTAGAAATGAATAGATGTCATTATGATGGGAGTAAGAATGGTTGCCATTAGTTTCTAAAGCTGCAGGCAGAACAAGTTCCAGCTTCTGAGCAAAGGGCTTATAAGTCTTTTCCCACCCCTCCACTCCCACGTCCCATTGTCACACTTGCCAACTACCCTTTATCATCTCTTGCTGCTCCAGTCTGCCTCTGCTTGCAACAGAATGAAACCACTTGCAAGAATCCTGACCACCTCCTTATGTCTCACATGTAGCCATGTCTCACAGTAGCCATGCTGAGCTATCAGAAGGTAGGAGTGTGATGACAAAACAAGAGAAGAGAAGAAAATAGGTATTATTAATATTAATCAAAGTATTTATTTATTAGTGTGTGCCCAACTCTTTGACATTTCTTCCAGCTTCATGAACTAACTTCCTCTTAATTCTGGTCTTAACTGCAGGCCCACATCTCCATATACATCCATATGTGTGTGTGTAAGAATAACAGATCAAGAAAGAATGGCCCTGTAGTTAATAGCCAGGACTAGGAGTCAGGGAGAAATGAGGTCTCTTCCTGGAGCTGCCACACTGTGGCTTTAGAAAAGTTATTTAATATAACTGTGACTTGACCTGTAAAATGGGAACAATAACACCTGTCACTAATGGGTGTAGTGAGGATAAATCAATATTTGTAAAGCTTACAGATATCCTTTGGTAGAAAGTATAAGACATGATATTTATTCAAACTGTTCAGTGGTTTATTAATGGGATGTGCTACCTCTAATCCTACTTTAGATCCTTAACTATGTTCTAGAAAAAGCATTCACTCCATTTACAATCATGTCAGAAGACCACAGTCACACAAAGAATGGTACTTAGTTGATCGATTTGCCATCAGTATAATTGTGGCTCCGCCCCCTTGTCTAATGCTTAAATAGGAAGGCACACTTTAAGTAGGCACTTCAAACTGTGCTGAATTACACTCACCATTCCTACTTTGACTTCTGAACTTTGATAACTGAGCCACATTAAGCAAGTCTGAAGCAGGCTTTGGCCTCTGATCATTTTTTTCTTTCACCAACCTCAACATTTTTATACATTTCACCTCTGGAAAAAGAAAATAGGAAAAATAAAAAAATCAAAGAATTCTTCAAGATCCTTTTAGCAGCACTAAGGCTATACGACACAGAGAAGAAAATGTAGTCAGCAACGGTTGTAAATTGTCTGGAAATCATAAATTAAAATTAAAGAGCTCAAATATGAAATAAAATAATTTAATCTGGGTGAGTTATGCTCATCCTCAGATGCAATTATTTACTAACACCTCTGTTTATTGCTCTTTTGACTTTTTTAATTACTATATTCCGAAAATTCAATTATAGAGTGTCGTGTATATTTCAAGCAATAGTACTGTAAATAAAAGGAGAATCAATTAATAATGTGCTTAGTCTAGCAAAGCTAAATCAAGTGTAAGACAAAATGCTTGGAAACTTGATCAAAGTTTGAAGACTAATGGAAAAGATCCCACGACTGGGGAAATCTAAAAGAAATGGTAAGGTGGTAAATGAAAGTGCACTGTTCAATGAACACTCCATAATAGGTGAGCTATGAAAGATCATTGGGATTTCCTAGCTTGGTGGCCATACTGTACTGTTGGGTTTGACAGACATATTTTGGATTCTGATCTAAAGCTATTAAACCTCTCTCTTTCTCTAGGGATTGTGGGAGTTTCTGAGAGTGAGGCTTTGTTTGGTATGTGCTGTGTGCGCTATCTGTGTTTGTTTTTATTTTGTTACATGCTGTTTTTTAGTTTTAGGGATGTTGTTAGTACCGTTCTTTTTCCTTGAGGAACTGAGGGTTTCTCTGTGGTGTCCGGTTCAGATGGGTTTAGCCATTTGACCTGCAGTGGGGAATTTGCTGCGTGCCTGCTGTTTCCTGCACTGCGCAGAATGTGTTGCTGAGAGTAGGTAAGTTTATTGGCTGTGCCAATATAAAATCTGCCTCTCAAATGAGTAAATCAATAGTGATTTTACTGGCCCAGGACCAGTTTGTGAATTGTTTGGTACAGGAGGGACTCTGGATCAAGAAGTCTTTTGTTTGTGTTTTTCCATTGTTTACTCCTGCTACTAAAGTAGTTTTTTCCAATTCCCTCCACACACAGACTCCCACCTGCTTTCCTTCACAATGAGACGCTAGTGTCTGATCTCCCCTGTTATGGGAAGATAGCTTATGCTGTTAGGATGATTCTGTTAGGCTGCAAGAACCCGAATATGAGGCATGTTATGTGACTCTGGAGCCAGGTGTATGTGGTTCTAAATAACCCTGAACAGCTCTTCCACCTGTTTTTAAAGCACAACATAGATGGGGCAGATTATACAGTGTTTGCTACCTCTGAAAAGATTAAATGTTTCCTGTGTGATGACCCTGGTCATTTGAGGGGTTCCTGGCCACACGCTTCTGGCTTGGGGGTCCCTGGGAAGAATGTGGGACCCCAGGATAGTGAGAAGGAGTCTGGGACATCAAGGGACCAGCAGGACACAGAGTCTTTATCTGCACTGCCAGATTCTCTCTCTCCCCTCATCTTATGTGGTCTGCCATTTTCCAGGGAGAAGCCTCCACAGAGGAACCTTCTGTTGTGACCCCATCGCTAGTGCCAGTGTACAAAAGTGAGTTCTGGAGGCTGAGGAATACCTCCCTGCAGAGGAAGCAGGGTGACAGGTAATATTACCAGTTTCTACTCCCAAATGAAAGACCTTCAGGGCCCCAAACTTTGACTAGCCATTTGGGTCAAAAAGGGCAACACTATTATTCCTGTTGGTAAATGAAAGGAAAAGAAAACTGCACTAAATGTGCCTAGGGTGAGGGGTCATCCTGACTGTGACTGCAGCCAAGTCCAGATGGGGAGGGGAAGGGCTCCTATCTTCTGCTGGTGTGCCTCTCTGGTGGCAAGGACTCTGTTAAGGGTCCTACATATCACTGGTCCCTCTCCAAAGACTCAGCAGAGAGGCAGGTTCAAGACAGTGCTTTCGAGGCAGTAGGCTGAGCTCAGGAAGATGATGGAGCTGAGGTAGCTTGGGCTGAAGCTGTAAAGAGCAGCACCCCATCGAAAGGACTCCAGTTCTGGCCTCACCATCCAGCAATGAAAGATCAAACCACTTCAGCGGGTCATGTGGTACAGCCCCTTTAGCAACCCAGACAGCAATTCCCTTTGGGGCTGGAGACTGACCTGCCAGAATTCTTGGACTCCACCATTCCTGGACAACTAGCTGTGAATGTGAAGCTAGGGAGCAGAGAAGTGGCTCAAATGCATTGGCCACTCACAGCTGCAAGAGAAGGACTGCGGCTGGGACTACTGTTAAGACTCCCTGGGGAGTTTTGCCCAAAAGAAATTATAATTCTATTGATTTCTGGTTTTCCCAAGTTTAATTTTGTTGTTCCCTCAATAAAGTTATCTTTGTCTCAAACCCCTGGACTCAGTGCTTCTGAGTGGGGACGTATGTAAAGGGTATGCAGGTGGTATATATAGTCTTCCAGGTTTTGGGGTGGGAGCTCAAGCCCGTGTTATTTAAGTTTTCAGAAGTAACAGTTAGACATTTGAACTTGTTGCCAACAAATAGACTTTGGTAGAAAGGTTACACTGTGCTTGGGTTAGGAATTTTTGGACCCTAACCAGAGTTCTAGTTAGAATTTAACTGGGGGAGGGGAGGCTCCTGCTTGGATTTTCACTCGCTAGAGCTTTCCATTCCTCTACTTTCCTGTTACTGTATTGGTACAGTCTAGGGTAGAATCTACAGCTTGCTGAGCTCCTCCTGATGGATGCTGAATTTCTCGACTCCAGTTAACTTCAGCACTTCTCAGGATTGGATCCCTAACCCCTAGAATGGCATGTGGGTTGGAAAAGGCTTAGGAGACTACAGCCCTCAATTCAATAATTTTCTTATTAGATTGTCTCCTTATTCTGATTTGCTTTGGAAGCAGCCAGCTTCCCCCAACCGAAAAATGTTCTACTGCTAGCGCATGGATCTAATTTCTCTTTCTGTACCTTGTGACCACTAAATCTATCAGCTTTCAGTCTCGTTGCTCCAGTATTTCACATGTAATGTGGTACCAGAAGTAGTGATTTGTGAAATGTGATAGCTACTTTGTCTGTAAAAGCTGCAGCTCACATAAAATTGTAGTGTTTTAAAAAGCAACCAGAACACCAGAAAGAGCTCTCCAAATCTTCTTCTGTCTTCAGGAAAAAAAAAAAAGACTTATAAATGGGAATTGATTCTTGTAAAACCTTCATAAAAAATAAATCCAAATGTTTAGAAACATCTGTTGTGAAGCACAAGATTTCTTTGAATGAGTCCAGCCTAAGAGATCTGTGACTGGTTATATTCTGTAATAAAGACAAGCTAACTGAAATGTTTTCACCACAAATTTTAATGCTGGTTATTGAAAATATCCAACACTACAGACAAGCAATCTGAAATGTTCCCTCACCATATTTTGAAACAGGTTCATATCTTAAAATGAGTTGATATTACACTTAAAATACATATATAGTCATATTTCAGCAAATTAGATACGAAACACTGGTTCTTTCAAAGGATGGTATTACTCACAATGCCCAAAGAGAAGTAGAGTGGTCTAATGGACTAGGCATGTGTTGAGAAATGAAGACAACTAATTTTTGTCCCTCCTATGCTATGCTGTATGCGACCTCTGCCATATCACTTAATAATGTAACATGTGGGCCTCAGTTATCCCTGCAGTCACATGGGGATAATAATACTTACACATCTTGTACAGCACTTTGAGATTTGGCTCAGAAGTGCTATTTAAATTTGAAGTATAGAGCTGGGTGAAATTTCACCTATTCCCCCACTTTTCAAAAACTGAAAGCCAAAATTTTGTTAATGTCATTGAAATTTCAAATTGCAAAAGCTTACCACCGGCTGTAGGAAAGTATTAATAATATTTGCAGTGATGTTTATAAACATTCACTACCTTTCATTTCTCTGTTTAAGACACTTAATAAAGACATCTGAGCAAATGAAATCATAGCTCCTGCAGAATATGTGGTCCTGCCAACCAAGGGCAGCTCCAGGCCCCAGCACGCCAAGCTTGTGCTTGGGGCAGCAAGCCACTGGGGGCGCTCTGCCAGTCGCTGTGAAGGCAGCAGGCAGGCTGCCTTGGGTGGCTTGCCTGCGGAGGGTCCGCTGGTCCCGCGGCTTCGGCGGACCTCCCGCAGGTGTGCTGCCGAATCCGTGGGACCGGGGACCTCCCGCAAACAAGCTGCTGAAGGCAGCCTGCCTGCCATGGTTGGGGCAGCAAAATGCCTAGAGCCTCCCCTGCTACCAGCAGGGTTAGGAAGTTGCTTCTGGTTTCCTTAGTAGCCCAGTTCTGTGAGGGTCTAAGCAACCTCAACTACCACTGAGTTCAGGATTCGACCCTAAAAGGCCAGCATATTAAAATGCATATAGATTCATAGATTCATAGACTCTAGGACTGGAAGGGACCTCAAGAGGTCATCGAGTCCAGTCCCCTGTCCTCATGGCAGGACCAAATACTGTCTAGACCATCCCTGATAGACATTTATCTAACCTACTCTTAAATATCTCCAGAGATGGAGATTCCACAACCTCCCTAGGCAATTTATTCCAGTGTTTAACTACCCTGACAGTTAGGAACTTTTTCCTAATGTCCAACCTAAATCTCCCTTGCTGCAGTTTAAGCCCATTGCTTCTTGTTCTATCATTAGAGGCTAAGGTGAACAAGTTTTCTCCCTCCTCCTGATGACACCCTTTTAGATACCTGAAAACTGCTATCATGTCCCCTCTCAATCTTCTCTTTTCCAAACTAAATAAACCCAATTCTTTCAGCCTTCCTTCATAGGTCATGTTCTCAAGACCTTCAATCATTCTTGTTGCTCTTCTCTGGACCCTCTCCAATTTCTCTGCATCTTTCTTGAAATGCGGTGCCCAGATCTGGACACAATACTCCACTTCAATCCCCATTAGTGCTCTGATCACTGCTTTTACTTTGGATTGAAAAACCTTGGGGTTTCAAAATATTAGTATTTCAGCAAGGTTCCCCATCCTTGCAATATTTTTTTGCAAAATCCCTAGACAGTGTGGTCTAATGACCCATTCACACTCAAATGTTGAAAGGAGATTTTACTTGAAATGTTACTCAGGAGTAACCATTCCATTCCAAATAATTTTATTGATTTAATGGGACTGCTCATTTACAACAGAGCTATTGGACTAATGTATATGTAAATGGCATCCTTGTCACAGGAGGTTACGCAAACAACTGTCAGTGATGTTCTAGCTATACTTAATCCTACCTTAACATGGGAACAATGGACTGGATGACCCCTTGAGATCCGTTTCAGACCTACCTTTCCATGATTCTGTAAAATACATGATGGTGTAGTCTGATACAAAGCTTCTACTGACATGATTTTAAGATGTCTGCTTTAACACAAGAATAGCAAAATCATGAGATATATGAAGGTGGTCATAAATAAATCCCAGTAAAGTTTTATCACTGATTCCATGATTAAGTTCAGATGTAGCTGAAGATGGTGGAAGCCATACAAAAATAGCTGAGAACGATTGATGAGATTGTGGCATAGCTGAATCCAAGTCAACCCTTGAATGCTAGTGCTGAACCCTAATCTAAACCTAATCTGGATAAGGATCCAAATAGTGCTTCTTTGGCCCTTCCTCACAGGGCACAAAGGAGTAATTTCTATTAATTTATTTAATGACTACTGACAAAATAACAAAATACCATGCCAGGTCCTTCCCTCCATTGCATGAATTTGTTAGCGGGCAAAAAGAATATAGAGCTTTTCCTGGTTCACCCCTTAGCATTCAGGAATGCCTTAGATTGGATGATCTGCTCTCACAATGAGAACTGCATCATGGCACTATATAGACATGGCCCTATCCCCATCTATTCCCCTACCCACTCCATGGACTCCTGCCCTGGTGGTAGGATTTGTGGAGCAATGAATGTACTAGCCAGTGTTCCTATTTCCCCATTCACTCGAGCCAGAGCAGAATTTGGCCAGGTATTTGCACAGCTATGCTCAGATAAAATAATCCTTCAAAGTTAGAATACAAATTAACTGTGTGGGTTAAAATGAGGGCTGGATGAACAACTTCAAAACATACAAAAATCAGTCAAAACTTCTCTCATTTTCTGAAGAGAACTCAACCTCTTATCACTCTGATTCCACCATTCCCTCTTTAAAGCCCTCCATGAGCTCTCTCTCCTCTCCCACACCATGCACATACTTCTTATCCTAATCTTCAAAGACCTCCACCCAACCACTGACTTTCTGTCTTATTGTGAGGTCAACTTGTACTTCCGCTCTGCCAACAATGTCAGCCTTGATCATCTGCTTCTCCCACAAGTGCCTTCATGCTTTCTCCCATGCTGACCCTAGTCATGTGAAAGGTCCCTTGTCAAAATTCATTAAGCCATCACCTTATTCTCCTCCAAGGCTCACATCTGCCGTAATGCAAACTAGAAACAGCAATCTAATGATGGCTAGTCAGGTGGCAATGTGATCGCTGCTACTGATTGGCTAAGAGTTATGCACACAGATAATCTGTGCTAAACTGCCATTTTTTTTCTTTTTGATTACCCCATCATTTCTTCTTCTCCCTTCCATTCTGTTTGGCTTGTCTAATTGTTATACCTTGTATTTTAGACTAAAAGTGTCACACATCATTAAGATATTTTACAGGACACCTGTGCTGCTGGGATATGAGTTATCACCCCCCCACTTCCCCGCTCCTAGGGAGCTTTAGCTCAAGCTACAGTAGTTCATGCTCTTTAGCTGTGGAAGTCCCTGGTTCAGTTGCTGTTGTGTCAGCCAAGATGGTGGTCATCACACAAGCTCTTTGAGTCAGGGACTGTCATGACTGTATGTTTGTTCAGCACATAGAGCAATGGGGTTCTGACCTTGCTGAGGTCTTTAGGCACTATTGCAATAAAAATGTTACTAATTTATATCCTATTTCCTTTAAGCAAAGAAGCTGAGTGGTTTAAATGTTTTTATTGTTTTGCACTATGAATTTTTTAACAAAACAATGAGTTTGAGAAGCTTCATCAAAGCTTCCCCTCATCTGTTTTCATCAATCCTTGCCACTTTCAGCACCATTCCCTAGCTGCCATGGAGCAGTTGAGCTCAGAACAATCACTTTGGCAACTGCCATTCCTACAGGAATAGAATACAAAGTTAAGGACTTTGCTCCACACACCAGTTTCTGAATAACCAACCTCACTTCCTTTTGTGGGGGGAGGGGAAGAAGGTTTGGGGAAAAGGAGGTTGAAGGAAAAGGTCTCTCATTCAAATACTGACCATACTTGTGAAATCTGATAGGACCTTAGGCCAGGGTGGAATGGATACAGGTTAATACAGGTGATTGTTCCTCTTTAGCTGATAGTGTCATTTTATGATTGTCTTCCCTTCTGATATTCCAAGTACTTGAAATGTTTTGCTTTCCACACCTTTTTGTTAGCTCTGCAGTGTGTCAGATTAAAAGAGCAGAGGTGTATTTCCTGCTTTTTAGATTTGTTAATGGAAGTCATACAGCTAAATCCCAGTGTGCCATGCTGAAAACTTCCCACTGCACATCCATATGGTCATGAGGGTTCCAGTACATTGTGTGTCTGAAGTTACTGAATGGCTTAATTAAAACATTAAACTGATTTACAGTTCCTAAATAATAGGTATCATTAAGCTAACTCTGCTTAAAAAGGGTTTTGACACATGTACACTTTCAGCCATAACATATGGAGCAAAAACCTGAGCACTCAGCAAAAGGATACAGCAGCAGCAGCAGCTAAAAGTTGGACATCAAAGCATTTTAAGATGTATGCGTGCAAGATGCTAAAGCAAACCAAGGTGAAGGGTATGTGATGACTAAAGAATTTTAGGTTCCTGTTATCTGGTCAAGTTATATAGAATCAGAGCTGTACAACGGATTGCCTTGATGGATGGTAGTCCCAATAGTGATGAATGGATCACCTGGAATGAAAATGGAGAGCTGAACTAGGATCTAGTGGGTCAGACACCAGCTGGCATAAACTGGCTGATTTACACCAGCTGAGGATCTGGCCCATATGGTTGCATTTGGCCTAGGACATAAATGCTTGTTAAAACCAAGATAAAGTCTGCTGCTGAGTAAAAATCCATTAAATCCCTTTATGCAAAATTTGACAAGAAAAAATATTTTTAATGTCCCTTTGGGACACTTAGTGGCCCAGAAAAGATATTTGCTCTTTTCACATGTAATAGCTGGTTTTGCACTGAAAAATCAAAGCTTGAGATTTTTGCCTGTTTCAGTGTGAAAATGTATTTTCTTCCAAACTAAATTTTAAAAATGTTGAGGTTTTTGTTCAAAATTAGGGACATTTTTGAGTGTTTGCTCCAAAGAAGAACTTTTTAAAGTGAGAACTATGGCATTTTCTCCTGGGCTTTAACAGAGAAGGAGGAGGACTCAGGAATAGGATCAGGGGAGGAAAATTATTTAAGGTCCAGCAGACAGACACACAATGTTCAAAATACATTTGGGTTTGAGCAGCTGAATTTGAACTCCCTAAAAAATCCAGAGATTCTTAGGTAGATGGATTGGATGCACATAGTGCCCTGAAAAAATGAAGTGTTACCAAAAAAGTTATTTTGAACAATTGCTTAAGGTGATTAAATGTTCTTATTGTCAAATGTTCTTCCTGTTTAAATGAAAACCATTCCAGCTGGTGGTTTGTACATCAGAATCAGATCCAGACTTGATAGTCTAAACTGTTGCTTCAAGGTATAACTAAAAACTTTTGTCACACAAAAGAAGCCCCCAAATTACAGATTTTGTGAAACAGGTTATCATCAGTAAACGTGCTACCTGGACAGGAAAAGTACGAAACATATTTACACTTGAAAAGAAGTAATTAGTAGTAGTTGAATCATTATAGAAAGTGCCAATGAGGACAGATGAAAGAGTGTAAATAGATAAAAGACAGAGCAATTATTAAACTAAAATCACTTAATTACTGCAAATGTTAAATATACAGTTTTCTGACATTTAAATGATATTTTTCCCAAAATTAAAATGAATTGTCCATCCTGAATTCCCACTTCTTAGACAGCATGTAAATGTCAGTCCTAAATTAAAGTTAACTAGAATTGGTGTCTGCTATACATTTTAAAGATATTTCATTAGAATCTATAAACCACTTTTTTACTGAAATTTCCAAAGTGTTCTATTATTCTAAACATACAGCAAACCACTTATTTGCAATGTTCAAAGATTTTAACAGGTTTAGGTCAAAGGGTAGTTTCTGGCCTTGTAAGCTCAATAACACCATCTATGAGAAGACTGGAGACTTTTGCCCATCTGGAAAAGAAAGCTCTTGCTTAGGAATATCAAAGCCTATGCTCAGTATATAGGAAGGATCCCATCTTCTCTGAACCCATTTCTGAGTTGTCGTTGCCCACTCTCTGAAAGCCCTGAGAGTTATGGGAAGGGCCTGATTTCATCTCTCAACTTACATCATTGCAAAGCAGGATGTAAGGAAGTGAACAGAACTATACTGGGTGTAAGGGAGGAGAGATTCAGGTGCAGAATGTTTTAAGCTAAACAGTGCCTGTCCTCCAGTGGGCTTTACGTATATACATAGAACAACTAATTTGAGAATGTCAAAWTAATTAATTGCCACATTTTCTCTGTGCTGTTTAAGATATTTTAGGACTGATCTGAGATGCCAGCAGGAGCTGAGGAACAGGTGTCTCTWTGAGATGTGTGAGCGTAAAGCAGTTGCATTACAATTAGTCTAACTTTCCTAAATAAACAAGCTCTGGAAGTATTGTGGAGTCCATTCCAGTGGTTTAGAAGTCAGCAACTATAGCCAGCAGGTGAAAGATCCCATTTCAGTTCCTGCGCCTGGCTTTTAGCGCATATTTCTCAAATGAGACTGGGAAGTATTCAAGCATTCTCACCTATTCGTTATTTAATAAGGAAGCATAATAAAGAAACAGTAGAATCTGTAGAAGATTTTATGGTGGTAATATGCCCTTCTTGTGGCTCGCTGAATTTGGCATGGGATTGTCAGGGATCTGATAAAGGATCTGAGTCCATAACTGACATCAGAAATTGGCCAGTCATGAGTGCCTGAATAAACTAGGTATACAAGGCTAAATCTCCAACTGAATGAAGCCAATAAAGCTATGACAACTTACATCAGATGAGGATCTGACCCACAGACTTTTTATTTACTGCTTGTATTTGGATACTTTCATAGTAAGACATAAGGCTGGCTAGCATGCTTCTTTTTCAGCTGCAATAAAAAAACAGTACTTTTAGGGAAGGTCATGTTTAAATTAAACGCCTGATGGTGTCTTAGCAAAAATAAATCAAAACATATATTTAGGCATTTAGTGAAAAGAAAATTAAATGTGTACCTATCACAAGTCCCTCTAGCTGCATGTATAGCATGACTTCAATGGACTTAAGCACCTACTTAAAATTAAGCACACGCATAAGTGCTTTGCTGAATAAAAGTGGATTTAAGCACACATTTAACTCTTAGCTAAACTAGGGCCTAGAAAAGGCATTGTCTTCAGTGGGGTAGCATTTGGGTCCTTTCTTTTTAAAAATAAACTCATGTAAGGTGTTTGTTTTCATGCTGAAATTAGAGCTTTGGAGCTTTTTTATGTTGCCTGTTTAATTAACTTAAAAAATCCGTTTCTGTGAGCTTGCCTACTATATGGCTACTGTACGCATAATCATCACTCCATTGAAGTGATTATATTAAAAACCTTTTTACAGTGCATGCACTCAGATCAAGATGTAATATGCATTTCATATCCCCTGACTCCCCATCCTAAAATAGAGACAAAACATTCTGTAATCTCAGATTGCTTTGAATTAGTTTTAATTTGATTAGAAATATCCCACAAGGCTACCCTAGTACACAGAGATTATGTGTAATTAATGCGGTGATCAATTAGATCTGAATTGTTAGTCCATCAAGAAGCAATAACATGGGCTGTGATTTTCAAAGAATTTTCCCCTAATCCTCTTGTTCTAGTGCTCTTTATGAGAAGATACAAAAGCTCTTAAATTAGGACAACGTTATGCCACACACATTTGGAAAAATCCTTCTGCTTATTATTTATAAATATGTAACTGATATATCAGTTGAGTTTCAGTGCAAGTGTAAACAAGTGCAACTCCAATTTACTGCACTGGGGGTTGTGCCCATTTGCACCAGGACTGAAACTGTAAATAATAGGCCAAATCCATCCCTGGTGCAATTTGAAGGTGTTTATAAAAAAGCAAAATTCTGCATATTTCCTTTTTTCACAGTTCCTTAAAAAAAGAGAGTTAGATAAATCTTGAGGTTGATTTACTTATCTGAAATCAGCTGGTCACAGGGACAGTGCAAGAACAAAAATAATTCACTGAAGAGCTTGCCTTGGCTGATGAAAATTGCTATCAGACTTTGAGCTATAATTTGAAGGCAGATTTGACATGAACCATACATGGTAAAAGTATTTGAAACTGCCCTGGGGACAAACAGTTGCCCCCGGTAGTTTTTAAAAACAGCTATGCTAAATATACTTTATAATATTGAATATATTTTTACATTATTTTGCTGTATAACAGGGAAGACAGATTTACAGTAGGCACATGAATAAGAGGTGGCAGGATTGGGCACAGTTGTTTGCATCAAGGCTTCTTACAATTTGTGAAGAGACAAAAAGAGGCTAAATTCAAAATGAATATTATGCACAATGTATATAATTCAACCAGATTTATTCACTGCACCCACGGGAGATAGGCAGGTGATATTATTATTATCATACCCATCTTACAGAATGAGTACACTGAAGCACAGTGAAGATAACTGATTTTTTCGTATTCAAGTACAAAGTCAGTGGAAGAGATAAGAATAGGATTTAGGATGCCTGTCTAGCAAGTCCCTGCTTTAACCATTGGACAGCAGTTCGTGCAAGTGCACCTCTAGCTTCAGAATATGCTCGTGCAGAAAAACTGCAAAGAGAGTCCGTCACTATCTCTGTTATAAATACAAGTTTATGCATTTTACAAATGCAGCAGAAATATTTCATCTTGGATTCACAGAAGGTGAAGGAAGCTTACACCTGGCCCCCACTGGGATTTAAACCTGTGACCTCAGAGATGTGTGAGAAAAATATGTCAGCACTCTTCCACTGAGGCTATTGTGAATAATACTCCAAGCTGCAATATGACAAGAAAGGAGCAAGATCTCCCTTCTGAAGCTGTAATAAAGTTATGTACTTAAAACACATACCAAGGTGGGAATTGTATTCTGCTGTATTACATGTAAAATCATTAAATAATTCATGGAAATTTATTATTCAATGGGCAATTCCTACAAAAGCTAAAATCAGACAGCTGAAGCCCTCTGGAATCTTCTGCTTCCTAACTGCTACATGTGTCAGTCTGCAAACTAAGGTATGAATATTTTAAGCAGAAGCTACTTTTTGTGTGTGTATATATAAACAGTATGTGTCACTGGAGGTCACAGTGTCTCATCTATTAAAAGCTATACTTTAAAGAGGGATTTAAAATACTTCATTTTAGGCTTCAGATGTTTTCAGCATGTTCAAAATACAAATTTGTGGTGTAATTTTGGTCCTTGTCAGATGCAGAGCCTGAAAGCCACTTTTGGTTCATTAAGTAGATAATGAATGGGCAGAGACAGGTCAGGTTTCACCTCAATATTGGGCCAGTTCAATACAGTCTTATTCCACCACAAGACCTCCTTGTCCTCAAACTTGTAGTCAGAAATGTATAAAACATTAAAAGCTGATGTTTCTAATACCACTGACATTTACTCCACTGAAATCAATGGAGCTGCCCTGCTATAAGCAATATCAATGCTTGATGCTACTCACTCTTTTGTTTCTTAGTCTGCATTTTGAGTACACAGATTCCACTTTTTCTTTTCTTGAGACCACATTTTTTCCCCTAACTTATTCTCTGCAACTAAATAGGTGCACTGGTGTCTCAATTCATTGCTCACCCTACCATATCTACTAGGGCTATTTGGACAGAATATACAAGTGGTGTTTAGCCAAACTTTTCTTTTTCTTCCTTTCTTTCTTTCTTTCTTTCTTTCTTTCTTTCTTTCCAAAACCATAGTAAAAACCACTAAAACCTCCCTACATTAAAAGAATGTTAAGGATGCATAAGAACAGCCATACTGGATCAGACCAGTGGTCCATCTAGTCCAGTATCCTGTCTTCCGACAGCGGCCAGTGCCAGCTGTCACAAAGGGAATGAACAGAACAGGTAATCATCAAGTGATCCATCCCCTGTTGCTCATTCTCAGCTTCTGGCAAACAGAGGCTAGGGGCACCATCACTGCCCGTCCTGGCTAATAGCATTGATGGACCTATCCTCCATGATTTAATCTAGTTCTTTTTTGAGCCCTGTTATACTCTTGACCTTCATAACATCCTCTGGCAAAGAGTTACACAGACTGACTGTGTATTGTGTGAAGAAATACTTCCTTCTGTTTGTTTTACATCTGCTGCCTGTTAATTTCATTTGATGACCCCAAGTTCTTGGGTTATGAGAAGGAGTAAATAACACTTATAGAATCACAGAATATCTGGATTGGAAGGGACCTCAGGAGGTCATCTAGTCCAACACCCTGGTCACAGCAGGACCAATCCTCAAGTAAATCATCCCAGCCAGGGCTTCATCAAGCCTGACTTTAAAAACCTCTAAGGAAGGAGATTCCACCACCTCCCTATGTAACCCATTCCAGTGCTTCAGTTCGTGATTCGCGACACACAAGGAGAGCAATATCTTACAGATAGTGTGAGGCGGCTGAGACAAAGGAATATGAGTGCGCCTACGAATTCCCAAAAAGCTTGACAGATACTCAGGCACAATGCTTGTATCATATATTCTCCAACAGCAGAGAGTTTCTTTTGACTGCACTGCCACACGAGGGATAGCAAGGTTGATATTTTATTATTCATACCATCTTACAGAATGAGGATACACTGGGATCAACACCGCACAGTGGGAAGATAACTGATTCCGTTCGCTATTCAAGTACAAAGGCGTTCTATCGGAAGAGACTAAAGCAATAGAAATTTCTAGGCATGCCTCAGTGTGCAAAGTCCCTGCTTTAGTCCGCCATGAATGACCGCCAGCGAGAGCTCAACGTTGTTGACTAAGCTCGACCTCTGCTTAGGGTTATATGGCCGTGCGCAAGCACTAGGCGACAAGAGAGTCCGTCACATCCTCTGTTTAATACACCGACGCTCTCTCATGACTAGCTCATTGTCACCTAGAATGCCTGCCAAGCCCCGCAGAAAATTTCCAGGTGCATGTCAGGACTACTACGACAGGAAGGTGATGGCGCCCCCCGTTCGGGCTTACTCACCTGTGACCGCCCACTCTTGCGATTAAACCATGTGACCCTCCAGAGATGCTCCATAGGCATCGAGAATCGCTGTATGTCGCGTCAGGCGACTGCCTCCGACGTGAAGGCCGATCACGTCCATCCACGTAGAGAAGTAATAACTACGCAAAGCTCAATATGACAAAGAGCAAAGCAGAGGCAATCTACCATCGTTCTGACCCATGCACTTCGTAGATAAAGTCTAAGATGCTCTCTGACTTAACAAAAACTATACCCATCCACGGTTCAGGAAATGTATAATCTGCTTGTATTACATGTAATGGCAGGCATACCACCTATAACTGGATAAGTAGAATCTATGAACATTTAAGTATTGTAGCTAATTCAATGCTAGGTGCTAAATTGCATAGTCCCAGGGAGAAGCGTAACATAGTGCAGCACAGCTGTTAGGTGTATTAGAACCCTCTGGAATTCCTCTTGCTTTTCGACTGATACTTGCAGGATTAACAAATACCGAGTGTTCAATGTCGCTCGGATCTAAGCCAAAGTACTAAGTAGATGGCAAGGTCATAACCATGCTTAAGCTAGACTTAGCGTTACAGTTCTCATTGATGATGGTGTTCCTATACTTGACTGATACTAAACATAGATAAAAATGATGATGCACTACTAAGGGAACTGGAAAGAGGTGCGACAAAAGCTGTCATCGATCCATGGATAAAGGAAGATACGAACATTTAATACTTGCTACAGGCCATGCAGAGAGTGAAGATCGCATGATATAAGACTAACAATTACATACTATATGGCATGGTCAGATGTGCTATATAGCTTAACGCAAGACGCATGAGTTTAGTTCGCAACATATAGCAAGGGTTTCTGTCATGGTTATCGTTACATTACATAATGAAAAGCTCTAACGGAATATGTCGCTGTAGCGACCTTGCTCGCAAGTAGAGCGTGAGGCAAGCCTGCACATGCGTACATTGCAGCGATATACAACGTAGGTCAAAAGTTCAGTGACATAAATGTCAATGGCTTGGTCTCAGTGTAGTAGCCTAGCTGTCTTCTACATAGAGCAATTATTCCAGCTCCCAGTGCTTGACCTATACTGCATGGCAGCACACGAATTGCCTAGTGAACGAGTCTTATTACCGACCACCGCACCTGCCGGCACGACCAGCCCTCATCTGTGAGAATTGTCAGACTGCTGAGTCAAGACTATTGGAATAAAGCTGCAGACGAGGAGTCACAAGTGCTTATAAAACAGGGGTCTGGAAGACCGATGCATCGCCAGAAGTGGTAATGTCTTAAAGAAGTTAGTAAGGCACTCTGTATGCGAATTGTGTAGCTCACGACCATTGGCTATATTATCTCTGAAATCTTGGTGATGTGACTGGGCGGGGGGGCGTCTCCGCTATATGAGTGAACACAAGGCATAAATCTAGTATGTACGTGTCAGATGCCTATCTTACAACTGTGCGTTTGTGTGGAGTGGGTATGCTTGTCGATTACTATCTAGGCTCTGAGTCAGCACTCAGCACGATCGTACTCCTTGTGCTGATTCCTGAAGAACCCATCTTTGATTTGAATTCTCCCCTAATTACACTGTAATGCATCCTTCCGGCTAGGAGCAGAAAGTAAGTCAGAGGATAGCCAGTCTCGAGGATGGATTGCTAACTCCAAGGCCAAGTCATGCCTGGACTAACCTAATTGCCTTCTATAATGAGGATTAACTGGCTCTGTGGATGAGGGAAAGCAGTGGATGTGTTATTCTTGACTTTTAGCTAAAGTTTTTGATAAGGTACTACATCTTCTCATTAGTTCTCCCGGCACTCTATAAAAACCTATAGTAGAGCTACTGTGAGAGTGCTATATTGATGACAGGACTATAAGGTACAGAGTGGTGTGGGTAGAGCCATGGATAGATAAAGTTCTGTACTTTTATGCATTCCTCGGTGCTCTTCTCTTTCTCTCATCTGTTCGGTTATGTTGCATCATTACTGTTGCTCTCCATCGAATCCTTTATCCAATTAGGCAGTCAGGATATCACACGGAGAAATGACCCAGCGCGCATTCAGCGATCTCTTCTGTAAGGGCTAAGTCGATGTTATAGGATGCATAGCAACAAGCTCCATCAAACTGTTGTGGGATTCCAAGTCTCAGTGTCATTCCAATGACTGTCTGAGTCATGCGCATGGATCTCTCGCTCTCGCAGTATAGCAGATAGAACACTAATACTTTGAGCTGAGTACTGTTCCGCCACTAGAACGGCCTAGTGCACAATGGCATGGTTCCAGCGAAGAATGTGAGGATACTAGAGCGAGACACTCAGAAAAGATAGAGAGATTGTCAGGCCCTCAAGATAGAGAGTACACAATTCTCGCACTGTGCAGCGGTGCATTCCATTCATCAACGACGACTCACTAGCATAGCACGAGACAGAGTCCTAGAGCACCATCTACAACACGGAGAATCCATCTGCATGCTACAGACTATGTGGAACCTGACATGCTGGCAAGCGATGTTCTGCAGAACAAGGACCTGCCCGCAGTTACAGGTAGAGACAAGAACTGATAATGACGCCGATCATAGACTAAATGTCATGCCATGATCGGATATTCGTCCTTGCATCTACAGATAGAGTTACTAATTCTAGTTACTGATTGACTGCCCTGTATAAGTATGAACTCATTCGAGCTCATAAACATCAGCTCTCTGCAGAGAGGTGGTTGCTGACAGTCATCTGACTCCTCGTGATTTCTGAGCATTTGATGAGGCCTCATCTGGGATAGATGCTCTGAGACTGTGGTACCTACGGGTTTGCGCTTGCTCCCGAGACTACTTATGTGATGGATTAGTTCGATGACTAAAGCTTTGCCCTGATATGAATGTCCAGTCACGATGGTCATTAGTACACAAAATTCATTGGGTGTATGTAGAGGAGTAGTAGAGCAGCTGGAGCACTATATGATATATCTCGCGAGAGATGACTGCTGATGGACAGTGGGGACCTTGGTCTTAGTCTTGCAGAAGGGAGAAGTCGATGCGTGGGTGACCATTTGCACACTAGAAGTGTGCTATTCAACTACCAGAAAAGGGGGGTCTCTCACTCACAATCGGTGATGAGAATTGGACTGTTCTCCAGTGCCAGGGCGGTTTAGCATTCGAATCGAAGCCTGAACGACAGGAGTTTTATATAAGACACTCCATATGCTATGCAGTTGGGGAGGTGATTAGGTGCATTTGAGGTAATGCTTAAAGTGAAATACTTTTCACTGGAGGGTGGTGTGTACAGGATATAATTTT
>NC_133774.1:20622780-20624016 GCF_003597395.2 Chelonoidis abingdonii
AGCTCTGCCCCTAGTTGGTTCCTCCAGCACTTGCACCCGGAAATTGTCCCCTACACTTTCCAAAAACTTCCTGGATTGTCTGTGCATCGCTGTATTGCTCTACCAGCAGATATCAGGGTGACTGAAATCTCCCATGAGAACCAGGGGCTGCGATCTAGTAACTTCTGCTAGTTGCCAGAAGAAAGCCTCATCCACCTCATGTGAGCAGACTCCCACCATTACATCACTTCCTTATTTACTTTCTCCATACCAGTCTTGATTTTATAGATCTCTATCATATCCTCCCTCAGTCGTTTCTTTTCCAAGCTGAAAATTCTCAATCTTATTTAATCTTTCCTTATACGATAGCTGTTCCATACCCCTAATCATTTTTGTTGCCCTTTTCTGTACCTTTTCCAATTCCAATATATGTTTTTAGTGATGGGGCAACCAGATCTGCACACAGTATTCAAGATGTGGGTATACCATGGATTTATATAGAAGAATTTTATGTCTTATTATCTATCCCTTTCCTAATGGTTCCCAACATTCTGTTCACTTTTTTGACTGCTCCTGCACTTTGAGTGGATGTTTTTAGAGAACTATCCACAATGACTCTAAGATCTCTTTCTTGAGTGGTAACAGCTGATTTAGACCCCAGTTTAGCTGTACAGTTGGGATTATGTTTTCCAGTGTGCACTAATTTGCATTCTTCAACATTGAATTTCATCTGCCATTTTGTTGCCCGGTCACCCAGTTTTGTGAGATCCCTTTTCAACTCTTCACAGTCTGCTTTGGACTTAACTCTCTTGAGTAGTTTTGTGTCATCTGAAAACATTGTCACCTCACTGTTTAGCCTTTTTGCAGATCATTTATGAATATATTGAACAGTACTTAGCCCAGTACAGCCCACTGGGGGGGGGGGAGAGGGAGGCAGAGAGCACATCACTATTTACCTCTTTCCATTCTGAAAACTAACTATTTTGTTTCCTATCTTTTAACCAGTTACTGATCCATGACAGCTTGCTTTGCTTAAGAGCCTTTGGTGAGAGACCTTGCCAGAGGCTTTCTGAAAATCTAAGTACACTATATCCACTGGATCAGTTAGTAGTTCTGCAATTTCCCATTTGAGGTCCTTCAGAACTCTTGGGTGAATACCATCTGGTCCTGGTGACTTATTGCTGTTTAATTTATCAATTTGTACCAAAACATCCTCTAATGACACCTCATTCTGGGACAGTTCCTCAGATTTGTCAC
>NC_133774.1:20963325-21040445 GCF_003597395.2 Chelonoidis abingdonii
AGGAACAGCTAAGATACTGCGCAGAACCCTCAAACTCCCAGGCCTCTGGTAGAGGACCCGAGGTTGAGGAAGACACATACCACCCATAGGGGTGAGAGGGGAATTTTTTATTTTTTTATATATATATGAGGAATATGGTGGTAAACTCTCCCCTGAGATACAGAATGCTACACCTTGGACTTTGGATAGCCCTGTCACTAGGAACATATGGTTGAGATTTTACCTTGATCCAAGTCTAGTTTAAGTGTTAGCTATTGGAAATCATTTTATCTTCATTCCTCTTGTAATCATTTCTAACTTTAATACCTTATAATTGTACTAACTTAAAATCTCTCTGTAGTTAAATAAACATTTTATTTTGGAATCAGAACTAATCCAATGTTGCGTTTAAACTGAACTGAATACCTCCACTTAAAAGCAAACTGTTGAATACTGATCCCTTATAAGGGGACCTCTAATATTTGAACTGTCCAGAAGACGGATGAACAATGCAGAACAAATGTTTTGGGGAAAATTCAAGACTGGGAGTGTGTTGGGGTCACTCTGCAAGTGGTAACCACGGCTGGTGGAAACCAGAGTGTGACCAGGGGGTTTCTGGCAGGCTATAGTTATACACAGACACCCAAGGTGTGACCTGCATGCTATTTGTGAGTGGCCCAGGTTGGGAACTACAGCAGCAAAGCACTGTGAAGCACCCAAAGATGCAGGGCAGGTGGTGACAACCCCTCACTAGTCTGGATTGCAACTTGGAATGTGACAGCCACCAGTTTTCCTTCATGCTCAAATTACAGTCATTAAGTACTCTTACAGTTACTGTCTTATGGGTTTAAAAATAACTTTAAGGTAGCTCTTTAGATTTTTACAAAGATTAATTTATTAGTTTTCGCAGCATCTCTGTTAAGTAGCAGGTATTCCCCTGAAAAAACTGAGTTAGGGAAGTTTTTTTCTCCTGCTGATGATAGCTCTTCTCAATTGATTGGCCTCTTACAGTTGGTATGGCTATTTCCATCTTTTCATGTTCTCTATATGTATAAATATCTTCTTGCTGTATATTCCAGTCCATGCATCCGATGAAGTGGGCTGTAGCCCACGAAAGCTTATGCTCAAATAAATTTGTTGGTCTTTAAGGTGCCACAAGTACTCCTTTTTGAGTTAGGGAAGTTACTTGGTACTATCATCATACTCTTTTAGTATTTTCCCTCTAGGTACTTTAACAAACACATATTCTTCATAGATAAACTGCAACACCCACAAAGTAGGTACTCCTCACGTGGGTGGGCACCTGGTACTAACTCTCCAGTGTTTAGAGCTTGTCTGCACTTGAAAATTTACTGAACTAGCTCTTGCAGAATAATTATTAGTTATTCTGGAATATTTATTAGTTCACAGATTCCAAGGCGAGAAAGGACCATTGTGAACATAGTCTGATCTCCTGTATAACACAGGAAATAGAACTCTCCTCCACACTCCCCAGAAGGCTTAATGTTATAGAAAAACATTCAGCCGTGATTTAAAAACGGCCGCTGATGGTGAAACCACCTCCATTGTCAATAAATTATTCCAATAGTTAATTACTCTCACCATTATACATAGGTTAGGGGTTTGATACAGGAGGGGGTGTGTGAGAGTCTATAGCCTGTGTTGTGCAGGTCAGACTAGACAATCATAATGATCCCTTCTGACGTTAAAGTCTTTGATTCTATAGACCTTATTTCCAGTCTGAAGTTGTCTAGCTTCAACTTCCAGGTATCAGAGCGTGCTAGACTGAAGAGCCTCTTATCAAGTACTTGTTTATTTATGATAGTTATTAGTTATTCCAGAGGAACTCTCCCTGGAGATACACTGAAAATAAAATGGCCTTTCCCTGATTTAGCACAGCCCCTGAGTAGGTGGCTAGGCCCTGTGAGACTGCAATGACTAAATAATATAAAGCGCTCTCCACAGCCACTGCCATTGTCCCCTGCCAAGGCACCCCCAGGCCCCGCAACTACTGCCCCATAGGCCTTTCCCCCTCCCCAAGGCAGAGCACTCCGGCAGCCGAGCCACCCCCGCACCACTGCAGCCTTGACGCACCCACCACCCGGGTCCCGTCCCGTCCACCAATGGGGCAGGGATCACGCCGATGTGGTCTCCATAGTTACGCCTATTCCTCAGCCTGCCGTCAGTCACTGCGGTGAGGCTTTGCGACACTTGCTGTAGGAGTCGCGGCAGAGGGATAGAGCTTGTCAGCTGATTTACTGTACCCGAGAGTGGGGCACAGGGGCAGAGCCCCGGGTACCCCCTTCCCCACGAGCGGGGTCCAGGGCCGGGCTACGCACCACAGGCTGCGGCAAGATCGGGGCTTGCCTGTACAGGTAAGTGCCTCACTTCGGGGGAGGGGTGACTGTCCTAGTCCCATGGGGGACCCACGCCCCCACTTCTAGGCAGGAGGCTTTGTCTCCTTCTCCGGGTGTGACCTCCCTCGCCGGGGGGCGCGGGGCTTGGTCTTGCCTTGGGGCCGGGCTGTGCCTGGCCACCGCTTCTCCCCCTCCCCCCGCAGCGTGAGTCCCCTTGGGGCTCCGCCTGGTCCCCCTCCTCCCCGCAGCGTGAGTCCCCCTGGAGCCGGGCTGTGCCTGCCTCCCTGCCCCCCCTGCAGCTTATGTCCTCTTGGGGCTCTGCCTGGCAATCCTGCCCCCCTTTAGTGTGAGCCTAGCTAGGTGTGGGAGACAGAGGCTGCCTGGCACCCCCCTGCAACTCAGCTGGGTGTCAGCTGGGTCATTTCAGGGGGGTTGAGTGGGTGGCAGGCACTTGCTAACATCCTTTTGGAATTACCCCAGTCAGGGGGTTCAGGATCTGGCTGAGATGCTGTCACCTGACTGTACTAATTCAGTTAATTGTGTTACAGCTTTCACTTTCCAAACAGTTATGTGCCTTTATGAATTAGTACTCTTTTAGAAATTGGGCTCAATAAGGGGTGAGTTTCCATGAGTATCATGGCACAACATGTGGTTACAATATGGGAGTGGGAGAATTCTTTTTGTCTATTGGACTATAATGCCTGTGGAGGTGAGACAAATGTTACAGTAGTACCAGGTTTTATTTGAATTGTGGGCACTCTCCATCACCACAAGTATTGTACATGGCACCATACCAAATTCCATTTTGGTCAGTTTCAGGGCCAGGGATTTTTTAAATTTGTCAATTTCAGGCTTTCAGTTTACATATGAAATTTCACCATTTAGTAACCCTGGGAGTCCCGACCCAAAAGGCAGGCAGCGTGTGGGGGTCGCAAGGCTATTGTAGGCAGGTCATGGGATTGCCACCTGTACTACTGTCTCGCTGCTGGTAGGAGCGCTGCCTTTAGAGCTGGGCCACCAGAGAGAAAGCCTGCTGACTGGGAGCCCAGCTCTAAAGCCAGTACCGCCACTCCCAGCAGCACAGAAGTGAGGACTGCAGTGTATGGGAGGGTTGGATTACCATATGTCTGGTTTTCCCAGCAGTCTCCTGGGTCACAGGGGTAGAGGTGATAGCTCGAACTGTGAAGCTTCCTGCAGCTGGGGGAAATCCTGGAGGTGCGTCTGACCCATCCCAGGAGTAGTCCCTTCAGGGGAAGAGGAAGTCTTGTCCCTCCCTATCCCCAGCTGGGACTAGCAGCTGGAGCCCTGCATAGGGTAGGAGCCCCTGACTAAGTGCCAGATTTCACAGGGGAGATCAGATTTCATGGTCTGTGATGTTTTTCACTGCCATGAATTTGGTTGGGGCCTACTTATAGAATCAGTTAATAAGGGTATGATGGCACCTATTGCTCATTTAAAGCAAATCCCCTGTTACAGGTTAGTCTTTAGTAATTGGTAACTTTTGGTAGTGACTGGATGCCAGTCAGGAACTCATTCCTCTCCATCCAGATTTCAGGATTTCTTAGCCATTGTTTTCCTCAATTTACTATTGTTATGAAAGCAGATGCTTACACCCACATAGCACTTGGTGGATTTACATGACACTTCACGTAGGTACAGATGTCAGCCAACACAGAGCTCATTGCAGGATTGAGGCCTGTTGTATATTTTAGAATTTTTTCCTTATGGGAGGAATTTTCCTGTGTATTAGGACAGGAATATGAACACGAGGGTGACTGCAAATGATGGTGACTTATTTACAGACTTAGGATCTATTTCTTTGAAGATTTATGCACTTGCTTAACTTAACTGCAGGTAAGTAGCCCAACTGAGGTAAACAGGACTCCTGAAGTTCATAAAGTTAGCACTTGTATAACTCTTTGCAAGATCAGAACCTTGGAGTATAGATCTTTCTGCAGCAGCACAGGCTTTGACTAGGTTAGTGATTAAATGAATTTAGTACACTGAGTTATGGTAGCACTTTTTTGTCAATAAATGTTGTGATCCTGTTTTAAGAATTGCTGATAGCTTTAGATATCACTCATGAATAGAGGGAATCTCCCCTTCTTTCTCCTTCCACAAGTTTCAGGACAGAAAGAAAGATGATGATAACTGTCATTGTATGTTTTGTACATTAAGACAGTGTATAGATAACGGTGTAGGGTACAGTATAGATACAGACTAACATAGCTACTACTCTGAAACCTGAGTATAGGGTGACTTATTATATGGTACAGCACCTTTTGATTTCTAATTTCTGGGAAGCTCTCTAAGAAATTAGTAGCTTTAAAAATAACTCCTGATTAGGGAAACTTGTATGAGTTGTACAAGAAAAGTCATCATAACATGATCCCTATTGTTTTATGTAATTCCTTTCATAATAGAAGGCAAGATAATCTTAGAAAATAGCAAGGAGTTTTAAATCTATTTTCATAACTGCCTTGAGTAACTTGTACTTCAAGTGACAGCTTAAATGAGGAAGGTTTTTTGAGAAAAAATGAAGGTGAGATTTTTAAAGTCATTGTTAAGGAAAAAACCCTTCATTACAGAAGTGAGATGCTTTTAAAAGCTGGCTAAAATTAATGCTATGTAAGTGATTTTATAAAACAAGAAACTAGAAATAATTCATATTCTCATATAAGGAACCATAGAAGGTATATTCAGCCTTAGTCTCATATTTGTATTGTTAAAAACCATCGTCTGCACATGTATTACTTTAATAATTCTGTTCACTCACTCAGCTGGGGTGAGTAAAATATCTTTTTCATTATCATTGCTATCGTGATTAAAGTTTAAGGTGTAGATCTTGTGTCTGGGCTGGTAATATTTTGTGAATATTTTGCAAACCCGTAAAGTCTTAATTTTAGAAAGTCTGCTTATTTCTTATTGATTTGGTATTTGTTTGGCACTAGTGTTTAGCAAAGTAATATCTTTATTTGTAGTACATAAGACCCATTGTATTAGGGCTATAGAAACTAGTAACAAGAAGACAGTCCCTGCCCTAGATTGCTCACACCATAGGTTTATGATAAGATGCAACAGGTAGCTAAGACAGACAGATGACCCAGGGTGTCATTTGAGAATTGACAGATAGAGAGAGCGACTTCACTCTATCTATCAAAAACTTCAAACCTTGGCCCTTTTAGATATTTAGTACTTGTAGATGAATTTAATTCCAAGGTTAAGACAAAGCGTATAATTTAAATGAGTAAAGGTAGTTAAACTTTCATGCATTCTGTATAGTTTCTTTAAAAAAGAAAAGAAAAGAGAGAAGAGGCTGGATCGTGGAAAAACTTAATGTGTACACTCAACAGGACTACTCACACCTGAAATTAAGTGCATCCAAGTGTGATAGAGTGGAACTTTAAATTCATGACATCTAGAGTAGAATAGTTTCCTCTCCAGTATGAGATAATTCATATTCATTTTGCTGACTATGATTTTATTAATGTTCCACAGATATTTCAGACTCTTCTGAAATGATGAGAATTAATGAAGGTACACCAAACTAAGAGTTTATACTGTATCCATTGCTGTATATTTGAGTGCCTCGTCTCAGGTGAACCACTAAGATTAATTACCCTTTTACCTTTAGGGTAATTTTCCAGGCCAATTTAATGGTTGGTCAGCCCGATGAGACTGACAGCCAGGTTGCAATCATTGTATAGATACCTATGCATAGCACCTGGATTGAAACCATCTACTCAGTTTGTGACCCCTACACAGCCTACCAACTTGGGCCATGTTCAAAATAGTGACATGGGACCTGATCCTGCAAACATTTCTGCATGTACTTAACCTTACTACCACAACCAGTCCCATTGACTTCAGTTGGCCTACTCATGGTTAAGCATCTGCACGAGTTAGCAGAATTAGGGGTTTGGAGTGAAAGTCTTTGTATCCTGTTGTTAGTCCATAGATACATCAAGTCCTCTTGACAGCTGCTTTAATTTTTTGTCATCAGATGTCCAGAATTGAGCATCGTAAAATGAATAAATTTACAGTTTAACACACCAGCTGTTAACTCTTCTCTTCAGTTCCTTTCTCTCTATGTGTGGGGGGAAGGGGGAAGTTTCATTAAAACTTGCCAACCTGAATATCTTTTTGAGAGGTCTGCTTGCTGATTTCCTGCATGTAAGTAATATCCTGCTGTGCCAGCACAAGAAGAAATTCACTTCTTGATTGTGCTATAATGTTGTAAAGAAATGGATTTTTAGTTGGAATGTAATGAAAAACTGCCTAAAAAGAATTTGGATTCTTGCAGTGTTTTCTTCACTTGTATTTTGTCTGTGAATCTGTACATCTTAAAACAGTATTGAAATCATGTAGCTGTTATTTTCAATTCAATACATTGAGTGGATAAAGTACAAAGGAATAATTGTCATTCCCTATTCTTGTAGAATGTTCTACATTTACCACCTGTCAACCCAGATGATAGTAACAGTCTGTGACAGGTGTCAGAATGAAAGATCTGTCTTCAAAATCATTTTATTGTACTTAGTATAATGCAACTTATGTATTTATTGTGGTGATTCAAAGGCATTTCCCTCACTGACACTTTTTTAGTTATTTATTTGGGTATGTATAAAATATATAATTTTCTTCCTTTCATTTTAATAATAGGCAAGGAAAGCATCTAGCGGCATTTAAATTAGATAAAGCTGAATTTAAATCATCATCATCATGGCAGATCCCAAAGGGATGTTGCCTCCTTGCTGATCAATTGCCACCCAAGTCCTTAATGTGACCTGCCTGGATATTCTTATGTTCATCACAGGTGATCTTATTGTGCCATGGAAGGTTTTGGTGACCACATGATTGCTGGCCATGTAGCAGCATTCCTCAGTAAACACGTTTTGGAATTTGTTGGTCTTTGACCCTAATAATGTCTGTACCAAGAAAGCCTCTGGAACCAACATGGTGCTGATGGAGGTGGTTGCTGGGTTTGACTGAATGCAAATGTATTCTGTAACTGCTGAGAAACTTTAGAAACATTTGAGTTGCAACTAACACTTTGATTGGTACTGATTGTATTTACTGAACCACCATCATGTGCGGGTGGCATCATCTAGTGGTGAAAACACAGCCCTGGGAGTCAAGACATCTGTGTGACTTTCAGTGTGACATTGGGCAAATTACTGTTTTTGCTTTTAAAAGCATACACTTTTGGCATGGTTCTTGGGGTCAGTGCTGATGCCAGTATGATTTATCACAAACAATCTGTGAACGGAAGTGTTTGTAAATCAAATATGGTCTCAGACCATAACAGCTCCAAAAAGAAACATTACAATTTTCAAGTAAATGTATGTGTTTTTAAAATGTGTGTAATCTGCATATTAGTGCCATATAAATCAGAAGGACTAGACAGAAAATATTACATTCTCTACCAATTGTATTTTTCTCTATTTAGAAAACTCATACTTTTGTTTCTATATTGTCAGTGGAATTCAAATATGCCTATTTTAGATATGATATCACAAAAATACAGAGATGACCACCACCCATGACATCAGCACTGATCTGTGATCTGAATTTTGGGTTTTCAGACAATAATACTAATGTCTTTTACTTCCACAGCAGCTTTAATACAAGGATTTTAGTGACATTTACAATTAAGCCTTATAACAGATTTCCGAAAAGCATTCCAATAAAGTTAGCTTATCATTATAGCCCCATTTTGAATTGTGGAAACTGATATTTGGGGGTTCAGTGTATTTCATTTTGCTTTTCTGTTAACCAGATCTGTCTTGTGATATTTCAGATTACTGTGAGTTCTACTGTAGTGTAGACTTTAGAAGGTATGGGCGCACTGTGCACAAGACAGCATGGAAATTGTTATTTAGTATAAGCATGTAGAATAAACTTAAAATATTTTCCTTTTTGTAGAAGAACTGAGCCTAGTGTATTGGTGTTGAGTTCATAGCCAAGACTAATTGTTATTTTGAAAATTAACTCATGGATTAAGCCTGCTAAAATAGTGAAAGATTCCTGTGCTTCAACACTCCCAAAACAACTAGTTGGGCCCCCTGAAATTTAAAATGAATAAATTATGCATACTTTTAGTTGTAACATTGTCAACAAACTTTCTATTTAATTTTAAAATCTCTTGCAATACAGTACTTTTTAAAAACATATCCTAATCTTCTTTCTGATAATTTGTCACAGACTTGTACATCCATATCTAGATGTCCAATCTTAAACACATCCCCCTTCCTATTTGCATCCAGGGAATGGAAATATTACCATCATCTAATATGTACTCCTGGGTGAATTCTGCATCACTGTGCATGTGCATTATTGATGTCCCCTGCAGATGTCTTTGCTTCCCCATAGAAAAATGGTTTTCTGACGGGGAAGCCACAAGAGCGGTCATGTGACCCTCCCCAGCAGTATGTTTCGGGTGCCCAGGGCAGCTGGCAGAGAGGTAAATCACTGTGGGGCAGGAGGTGAGATAGGGCTTCCTACCCTGCACCCAGCTCGGCTGCTAGTCTGTGCAGGCCCGGGGAGGATGGGACTTCGTCTTTCCCTGCACGACATCTGGGGCCAGGTCAGATCCCACCTCCAGATTTCTCCCACAGCTGCAAACTCCTCTGCTTCTTCCACCTATTGTTCCTCAGCTGTGGGGGGGAGGGATCCCTGTACAGGGAGCTGCTCCCCCGTCTGCCCTACCCCCAAACCTCACCCCCCTGCACTCAGAACCCCCCTGATGAGCCCCACAACCCCAACAAGCCACGCGCACCCAGATCCCCACCCCACCAACACCCAACCAATTGTACCTGGTTTCCCACTGAGCTCCACTCCCCCCAGCATCTGGACCCCCCACTAAGCCCCTTCGCCCCCGCTGAGCCCCAACTACCTTCACCTGGATCCCCCTGCAGAGTCCCATTACCATTGCACCCACAAACCCCCAACAAGCCCCTGTGCATCCACATCCCCTCCGCACCCGGATTCTCCACTGAACTGCCTGCACACACAAGTCTCTCAGCTCACACCTGGATCACTCAACACTAAGCCCAGTAGCTTTTTGCACACGCAGGAATCATATCCGTTTGTGCTTGATTCATGTTCAGAAAGTTATCTTTACAATAGTAAGGATTAGGAACTAATTTTATTTTAAATGCAAACTTAGATTCTACAGAGGGTGATGTCATTCATACCAGGCAAATTGGTGAGTGGATTTTTCAAGCCATGATAATGTATCATAGGATCATAGAAATTTAGGGCTGGGAGGGATGTTAGCAGGTGATCTAGTCCATCGCCTGCACTGAAGCAGGACCAGGTAAGCCTAGAGTCTAGGCCTTCCCTGACAGGTGTTTGTCAAACCTGTTCTTAAAAAACCTTCAATCATTGGGATTCCGCAACCTCCATTGGAATTCCTGTACTAAATTTTTTTCCCCATATGTAACCAAAATCTCCCTTGCTGTAGATTAAGCCAATTCTTCCCAGTCCGACCTTCAGCAAACCTGGAGACCAATTGATCATTGTCCTTTTTGTAACAGCCCTTAATACATTTGAAGACTGTTAGGTCCCTCTTCAGTCTTCTTTTCTTAAGACTAAGCATGTCCATTTTTTAAGTTTTCTTCATAGGTTGGTTTTCTAAATCTTTTATCATTTTTGTTGGCCTCCTCTGAGCTCTCCCCATTTCAACCACATATTTCCTAAAGTATAGTGCCCAAAACTGGTCATACTACTCCAGCTGAAGCCTTGCCTTTGCTGAATAGAGCAGGATAATTACCTCCCATGTCTTACCTATAATGCTTATGTTCATACTCTCTCTGGAGTGTATTAGCCTTTTTCGTGACTGCATCACATTGTTGGCTCATATTCAGTTTGTGATCCACTATAACTCCCAGATCCTTTTCTGTGGTACTACTGTACAGTCTGTTCTTTCCCATTTTGTATTTGTGCATTGGATTTTTCCTTGTAAGTGTAGTTCTTTATGTTTATCTTTATTTAATTTCATCTTGTTGATTTCAGACCAATTCTCAATTTTATCGAGGTGATTTTGAATTCTGGACCTGTCCTCCAAAGTGTTTACAGTCCCTCTCGGCTTGATCCCATCCACAGATTTTGTAAGCATGCTCTCCATTCCATTATCTGAGTCCTTAATGAAAATATTGAATAGTATTACCCAGGACCGATCCTGCGGTACCTTACTAGATGCGTTCTCCCCATTTGACAATGGGGAGACAATGGTTGAATACCGTTTTTCAACCACTTGTGCACCCATCCTTTAGTAATTTCATCTATACCACACTTCCCTAGTTTGTTTTTCAATTGAAGGACTTAAAAGCATGTGCAAAATTTGAAAATCGAAATTGCATATTAAGTGTCGTTAAGTTCTGTAGTTACATGCTTGAGACATGGGGAAGAGTGATTTGGACTCATTAAGGATAGGCTTTTAACTCAGCTTAGATTTCTTATGCTGAAGCATCTTGCTCAGATAATGTTCTTAATTATTTTATAGTATACTAACTTGCTTGGTTTGGTGGTAATTTATATCACCTGATGTTTAAAATAGTAAATTAAAGTGTCCCATGCTTGAGTTCAGTCATAAATATCCAGTTTCTTAAAATTCTCAACCTTGTTCTTTGGTTTTCTGTTGAGAGGCCTCTAGACTCAGTTGATCCACTTGATATATCTTGTTAAGAATGAAAATGCAATTTAGTTTAGAGAGGACTCTGGCTTCAATAAAAGAGGTTTATATAAGATTTTTTTTAATCCAAAATTTCAAGGAGCACTCCTTGTTTAGGAAATGCATGGATTACAGTAACTATGCTCAAATAGATATGATCTGGGTTAAATTTCTATCTTTCTTTCCAACACTCAGTCATAAATTGCGCACCAGAAAGTAATTTGAAATAATTTGCCAGATTAATGCATTTGATTTCATAAATTTTGACCCTCGTTTAAGTTTAAAATTTGTTACTTACTAGTGACTTTTCCAACTGCAGAATGCATAGTAAAAATGTTTTAAAAACATTGGATTTATTTAATATGATTATCTAACATTTTGGACACTCTTATAATTTAAGGAATTGCTTTCTCACTGACTAAATTTGAACATAAACTTGGTAATATAAGACTTTTTTTGTGTGCATATTAGTTTGTGGCAGGGATGCTCTTAGATCCTGAGCTGCTAACACTGATGATTTTATCAGTTTTCTTTTACTACGGAAAACAGAATTGAAATTCTGTTAATAAATGCATGTGCAAAATATTTGTGTATATTATGGAAACATCAATAACTGCTCCTACTTAAGATGGCATTGAGCCTATCACGTGTAGTTAACCAGGACTGAAAGACCTGTTTTCCACGCTTCAGTGATTGAATTTAGTTTCCAAAATTGGCACAATAACACTCAAGAGGACAACTGGATTTCATGTGTCTTTTTTCCCCTTAAGTGTTTACTGACTTTTTTGCAAAACTCCCTTTTAAAAATGTTTGTTTTTCACACTTTTCTTTAGGCTCGCCATACATAACAACCACAGTTGCCATAAATTCCAAACTTCACTTACCTACTTAAGGTATGTTGACACAGTAACTAAAACCCACTGTGCCAGCTGACTCATGCTGACCGGGCTCAGGCTAAAGGGCTGTTTAATTGTGGTGTAGACATTCGGGGTCAGTCTGCAGCTCAAGTTCTGGGATCCTCCCAGCTCCAGCGGCTACACTGCAGTTAAACAGCCCCTTAGCCCAAGCCCCCTGAGCCTGGGTTTTTAATTGCAATGTAGACATATCCTTACACAAACTTCTCATATTATTTTGGACATAGTTACTTAATTAAACATACACAGTTATTTCTCTTATTCAGGATTAACGTTTGAACTATGCAAAGATCCATCAGATACTTGAGTTATGGATAAAGACAATTTAAAAAAAAATCACTTTCTCTTGACATTTTTTCTAGATTGCTGTATTCTGCATTCACCCCGGTAAGGCAGGCGGGCAGCAGGTCATAGGGGGTGGACCATCAGGAAGAGATGGAGCATGAGGGGAAGAGTGAAAGTTTATCGAGGATGGGGAACAGAAGGCTGATAGACCCAGGGCTGGTGCTTCCATTTAGGCGACCTAGGTGGTCACCTACGGCGCTAGGATTTGGGAGGGCGGCAGACTGCTCTGGTGTACCTCCTGCAGGCATCCCTGCGGATGGTCCACTGGTCCCGCGGCTCCAGTGTAGCATCTGCAGGCACGCCTGCGGCGGGACCAGCGGACCGTCCGCAGGAATGTCTGCGGCAGGTCCACCGGAGCCACGGAACCAGCGGACCGTCCACAGGAACGCTTGCGGGAGGTCCACCGGAGCCGTGGGACTGGCGAGCCGGCCCTGCACCTAGGGCGCCAAAAACCCTCGCGCCGCTCCTAGATACACCCAGTCTCAAAGGGGACATGATGGGCTGAGTGGGTTTTGGAGGGATGCGTGGCATGTAGCAGGGTTGTACAGAGGGCCAGGAGGAGAGGAGTGCCTGGAGACATTGGTGCGGGGAAGTAAAGGGAAGTATGCAAGAGGGAAAAGGGTTGGGGATGGGAGAGGTGAGGGCAGAAGGAAGAGGTGTGGCACTCCACACTTGACAAGTTTCTTATGATTCATCAGAGTGAAGATCCTCTTCCTTTGCTTCTCCTTTACACAGGCCTCTTCCAACTTAAACACCAATTCTTCCCTCATACTGCCCTCTACATAATTCTGTTTCTCTCTCTCTCACACACACTCTCTCTCTCTCTCTTACACTTGAGAGTGGTGATTTGAAGGTGAACTGCAAAGTAGGTTAATATATCAGATTTTTCTGTTCTATTTTTTTCAGTAGTGAAACAGGTCTTTGGCAATTTTAAAGTTCCTGGAATGTAATTCATCCTATCTTAATTCAGTGAATTAAACTAAACCAAATTAATGCCACTTTAATTTTGAATTAAGCTAAACTAAAAATTCAGTGAATAAGGTAAATTGAAGTTAGGCTACTTTAATTCCGAATGAGTGTGTCCACTAAGGGGTTTAATTCAGTTAAACTAATCTACCTTTAATTCACACCTATAGTTAATTTGGATTAATTTTCCTGAATGTTATTCAAGGAAACCTTTAGCCTCGAAGAGATACAGCTTACTTTTAGGCATCCACCTTTAATGCCTCACTGCACATCCTCCACAAAATTGCCAGAATCCTCCAGAGAAGTAGTACTGACAACTAACATGTGATATTGCATTATGTAATTATTCATTTCCTTCTGCTTTTTGATCATTTGTTAGTAGATAAGTTTGTCTGCTACTGTAACTTGCTGTTCATTGGTGTAAAAATATTGATTGCTTACTAACATTAAATGTGACTGCTTTTTTTTTTGTGAACAGGAGATGTATTTGGTATTCAGTAATGATAGAAACTGTATCCATTGTAGCCCAACTTGTTCATCTGTTAACATGAGCAGGTGGTATTTCCTGAAAATGAAGTTTTTAATGAAGGCATTGAAATACCATAATAAAAAGCTAGAGGAAAACAGGTAGTTATGGAGAATGATCTGTTTTTTTTCTTTTTTTGAAGGACTTCATCTTAAACAGTCTGAGGGTTTGCAGTGTTGTGTTTAGGTACAAAGTTCTGAAATTTAAATACCTTTTCCAGTAAAAGTATAAAAATAGACAAATTTTATTTTGCTGTTTATGCCTATATTTTTCAAGAAATTTCCTACATTTTTGTAGGATATTTCCTTTTTGTTTTTGACTAGTTGGGGAGTTTGGATGTGAAAATGTTCTAAGACTTTTATGTATGTTTGTGAATATTTTTCTGAAACCTTGAGACTTGTGAAAATCTTAGTTAATATGTAATGTAGGTCTGTTAAAAGTTTTATAATTAGTTGATTAAAACACTTAACTTTGACTTATGTGGAAAAATTGCAGAGGAGAAGAAATTAAGCTTGTGTTTTAATAGAGAAACAACTGCATTAGCTTTGAAAATATTGGCATTTTCATCTGGAAGGTGATGTAAAATTGAGTTATTATAAATTAAGAATGTGCTACTGTTACTTTCCTGGAATATAAACAGTAGGGAATAAAAAGGCATGTGCAAAGTATTTTCCATAGTGCTTATTAAGATTTGTACTAGTTTCTTAGATTGTCACTATTCTATGTATTTAGTGATGGATTGCCATTTTGTCCTTTTTCTCTAAAACTATAAACTGTTAGATTACATTCCCAGTGAGGCATCACTTATTGTCATTAATAAATACGGATGCTGGGTTATTGTAGTGAAATAAATAGTTTTAGGATTTGTTATTGAGACCATATTTTTCCTAATCATAGAGGTAAAAGGAATGGCACATATGTTTGTATGTATGAGAGTGCAAGGTTAATACTTTGCTTTCAGGATTAACTCTAGCTCATCTTTCCAGACCCTTTATACAAGTGCTATGGCTGGAGGACTGAATTTTTAGGAGGCAGATAAGGAAGAGCACTTCGGGAAATTGAGACTCTAGTCTAGATATTGTAGGACTGGAGTAAGTCCCATGCTAACTTTTTCTATTCTGTTGCTGATAAACTTTTTTTACTTTTTCCTTCTGATAAACACTAAGCCTTGAAAAGACCTTGCTGTCTGCAATTTTTTTAAGCCATTCCACTAATTTACAAAGCATTCTTGTGTGGTCAGGATTATGTTTTCTTTAGTATTGTAGCCATGTTGGTCCCATGATATCAGCGAAACAGGGTGGTGAGGTAATATCTTTTATTTGATTATGATATGCAATTTTTATTACCTTGGCATAGGTGCACAACTGCACCACTTTTGCTTTAGTTTAGATACAGTTATGGCTGAAATTTTTTTGTATGTTGCTTTGAAAATCGACTTCATTAACAAAATTTTGCTAGTATGTTTTATCTCAACTATTTATGAAATATCACAACTTTTTAACAATGTACTACTCTGGTTAGAAGGTAACCATAAATGGGTTTTTAAATTATAATTTCTTGCCTCTGTTACAATTCAGTTATTGGGAGCAGTCAGGAAGGGAACAATTGATCTGGGATTGCATAACAATCAACAATAATTTTTCTGGCATGTTGCTACAGAAACTCATTGTGATGTAATTTGATCAGTATTGTAGTTACCACTATCTACCTTGATTCTACACTATTCTTGTTTGTTAAATCATAGTTCTTTATAAATGGAGTCTAATCAAACGCAAGACACAGCCTGCCACAAATTGATCTTCCGCAGTAAGTGACAGCTCATGTTACTCGCTTGGCTTGGGCTTTGTGGAAAAAAATTAGTATCTCTGCTGCTTTGTGGACGTTTGCCTCTTGGTAGCTATGATGTATTCTTCTGTAATTTTCCAGAACCATGCTATGCTCACTGTTTTCTGTGTTTCTGTATATTCAAAATTCTACCCATAGCACATTATCCATTAAAAATATGCTACATTATAGTATTGGGCCTCGCTGGCAGCGTGCATTATTTATAGTGTTAAATAACAGTAGACAACACTTTGCAAAACATTCCCAAAGTTTCCTCTCTGAAGCGTTTGCTTGGTAACTTCAGTTATGTGGGATAGCACTGTTAAGCAAAGAGAGGTTGAAGGCCAAGATGAGCTTAATGTAATATAGGAAAGCTGGAGGAAACAAATGTTTTGAAGAGGGAGGGCTACTTGGCATACAAAAGGTAATTCCAAACACAGGGATGGTATAAAAGCCAGGATTTTGGGGGACAAGACAAAAGGCCAAATTCGAACATAGGAACAGCCATACTGGGTCAGACCAAAGGTCCATCTAGCCCAGTATCCTGTCTTCCGACAGCGGCCAATGCCAGGTTCCTCAGAGGGAATGAACAGATCAGGTAATCATCAAGTGATCCATCACCTGCCACCCATTCCCAGCTTCTGGCTAACAGAGGCTAGGGACACCATCCCTGTCCATCCTGGCTAATAGCTATTGATGGATCTATCCTCCATGAATTTATCTAGTTCTTTTTTGAACTCTGTTATAGTCTTGCCATTCACAACATCCTCTGGCAAGGAGTTCCACAAGTTGACTGTGTGTTGTGTGAAAAAATACTTCCTTTTGTTTGTTTTAAACCTGCTGTCTATTAATTTCATGTGGTGGTCCCTAGTTCTTGTGTTCTGAGAAGGAGTAAATAACACTTCCTTATTTATTTTGGCCACATCAGTTGTGATTTTATAGACCACTATCATGTCCCCCTTTAGTCATCTCTTTTCCAAGCTGAAAAGTCTCAGTCTTATTAATCTTTCTTTCCTCATACGATTGTCACGGGAGTTTTGACCTGCTCTGTTTCTGACCTGGGCCGGTTCACCCCTCCTTAGGCAACCTGGTGACCCCAAACTTCCCAAGTAACTAGGATTACAGACACAAGCCACGGTGCCCAGCCAGTTCTGAATTTGGTTCAGTGGGAATAATTAAAAAGAGAAAGACAATAAACCTCAAGTAATATGCTTGCAGATGGGTTTGAGGATAAAATTCTCTATGGGCTAACTTCTCAATTTGAACAATTTTTTTTTAATTTTATCACTTTAGAAATGGGAGCTATGTGTTTTTTTTTTTTGTTGTTTTTTCACCTTAATTTGCAGAATGCCTTTTTAGTTCCATTTTACAGACTGACATTGTCACGTGTGTTCACAAAGCTCTTTTCTGTAGTGCACAAGTAGGAATAGTGCAAGATATCCTTACTTAGGTTCTGTCTGAATTTGACTGCATCAGCTTTACTCTGACTGCTTTTCTGGCTTGGAATACACTAGCAACTTATGATGGTATATGTGCATTGCCCGGGGTTTTGGAAGGTCCACACTCCTGACTGACGCAGTAATATCATCTTAATTCCTGGTGTATAGAGCACTATGTAGATGGGAGGGCTCCTTCTGTCAACATAGCTACTGCCTCTCGGAGATTGCAGACACTGATGGGAGAATCCCTCCCATAGGTGTAAGTAGTGTATTCACTGAACTACTACAGTGGCACAGCTTCAGCATTTTAAGCGTAAACCGGACCTAAGTCAGTTACTTTGTAGTTTAGTTGGAGTCTGAGCTCTGGTAACATGCTAAAAAATACTTGTGGTGGAGGAAGCTGAAAGAATAGTTACGGTATGTCTACACTGCCCAAGTTACAGCGTGGCCGTGGCAGCGCTGTGGCATGGGCAGTGGAGTCGCGCTTTATCGCCACGGGAGAGCTCTCCTGGTGATTAAAAAATAACCACCCCGAACAAGGGGTGATAAAGCGCTGTCAGTGCTGGCGCTTTTCAGCGCTTAAAATTTTGTTGTTCAGGGGTGTGTTTTTTCACACCCCTGAATGACTAAAGTTTTAGCGCTGAAAGTGGTATTGTAGACACAGCCTTATAATTAAGTCATTAGCTAGTGAGCTCTTTGTGGCTGGGACTGTATTTGTACAGTGCCCAGTACAATGGAACCCTGATCACTGTATGTGGTTCTTAGATACTACTTCCATAAAAATTGAGGATACAGAAGGTTATCAATACAGTTACTACTGTAAGTGTCCCAGCTTCTTTAGAACTGGCCATGGGGATACTTTTGATTTCAAAAATATTTTGATTCCTGGTATGGCTTGGATCTCTCTTAAACATATTCAATGTAGTGTCTTCCAGGAGATGCAGATGTAGCAGTCTGTCTCATCCCAACCCCTGTAGTAGATAATTTAATTTTTAAATATTTCTGTTTTAGGGGGTTATTTGTTGCATTTAGCAGGTTTCCTTTCTAGCAGTTTGAAGTTATTTACCTTAAATGAGTGAGAAATTTGGGAAGGTAAGATCTGACTTGAAACTCCAAACAAATGTTGCACGACATAAAATACCAAGCCTGCATCAGACACTAATTTACTGCTTACTACAGATATGGAGCTAGAGAGCATCAGGTTTAAGGGCTGTTGATTGCTGTAAAAAAGTACCACATGTCTTCTATCACTTGCTTCTGTGCTGGTCTCTACTCGGGTCACTGATTCAAAATTTTAACATTAAATGTATTTTTGTTTTAACAAGGAACTCCAGACACATCTTTCACCTTTTCCTTTCATATCACCATGGTTGGTTGTCATCCTTTGCTGTGTTATATATATAAAATTAATTTTTAAGGTCCTAGGAGATACGTTATTTTTAATTCACCATAAAGTGTCATGCACATCTACAGAACAGTATGCAGGAGGAATGGCATTTCCACAGTCCTTTTCTCCACTCCACTCCACTCTCACTCAATACTCAGATATTTAGCCGTTTCAGTTTTGAATTGTGACATAGTGTTGCGACTTAGGGCATGGCTACACTTGCAAATGTAGAGCACTTTGAGTTAAACCAGCGTTCATAGAGCACAGTAGAGAAGTGCTGAAGTCTGTCCACAATGACAGCTGCAAGCACACAGGCGTGGCCACATTTGCGGCACTTTCTGCGGCCACAGAGAGCAGTGCATTGTGGTAGCTATCCCAGCATGCAAGTGGCTGCAACATGCTTTTCAAATGGGGGTGGGGTGTGACAGGGAGTGTGTTGTGTGTATGTGGGGAGAGAGAGAGTGGGTTTTTGGGGGTCTGAGAACATGTCAGCATGCTGTCTTGTAAGTTCAGACAGCAGGAGACCCCCTCGCCCCGCCTCTTTCTCACACATAGCATTCCACAGTAATGGTTTGCTTTGATATTTGCATTCCTGCAGCGATTCCAAAAAAGTGACAAGAGTGACCACATTACTTAAGGGGATTACGGGACATTTCCAAAGGCTGATCAGAGCGTAGTAATGCAACACCTCATTCACACCAACGCCCAGGCGATGCGCCTTGGGTAAAACAAGCGTTTTGCTTCTCGCCAAGGTGGATTACTAGGAGTGCTCTAGCCACGGAGACAGTGCCTTGCCAGTGTGGATGGGTCAGGAGTTAGGGTGTGTGGGTCTGCTTTAATGTGCTCTGACTCTCAAGTGCAGCCAAGTCCTCACACAAGTACATTTGATTCCAGAATGAGAGATGTATGAGAGACTGAGCCCTGTTTGTTACACTTTTATGAATTGTTAGTAAATAAAAGGAGATAAAATGGATCTTTCTGTGGATGCTTTTATAAACTAGACTGGCACCTTATGAAATGATGCAGGTGTAATTTAAGTTTCAACATTTTCATTTATTAAAGGCAAAATACAACATAAAAATCATTACAATAGTAATTTAAGCTAAGCAAGTTAGTTGGAAAGTGATGGAAAATCTTGTGTATATAGTTTACTTTTACTCTGTACAGATTTTCTCATGCTTGATTGGCGTAAACATGTTCCATGCCAAAGGGGAGATATGTAATTTAGATAGCAGAGGATTGATGTAAACAGAAGTTATTGGAATCAAATTGACAAGCTCTGCATAAGCAGACTTTCACTATGTCTGATTCATATATTATAAACACTGTCAAAGTAAATATAAAAACATCACATAAAGATAAACTTTTTAGAGTGCTAAGGAAGAAATTACCTTTGTGCTTACAAATATATCTTCTGTCATTCGCTCTAGTTATGTTTTTAATGGTTAGAATTCGAATATCAGAGCATTTTCTACCCTTTAAAACTATGATGTGGGGTGGGGAGGGGAGAAGAGGGGAGATGTGAAGGGAAAGCATTAACAACAACAAAAATCTGATTTGCAGTATCAGGAAATCAATTTTTTTGTCCCCACGAGGTGTGTTAGCATTTATTCAGCACATTAATAAAATATTAAACTTTTGACACACTATAATAAATTGGCATTAGGTAATAATTCCAATTGGTCAGCAGCCATGAGGCTATCACAGGAAATCACCATGGACCAGAACTACTCTAATTTACCGACCGATGTCACAAATTGTACCAGCGTACCGTAATGATAGTCTTTATAAAGTGCAGTACATCTCTGAAAAATGACGTTGGAAACCTGTAATGCAGTTTTACATATAACGTTTATTTGGTTATAAAGTTTAAAAAAAAATATTTTTTTAAACTGCCGACATTGCAATTTAAATCAGAGATCTTAGTCTAGACCCTCTTCTAATACTGCTAATAAATAATTGTCATACTTTTTTCTTTCCAGCTTATGCTTCAGTACCATTAACAAAGATTCTGTTGATAAAATTCTGCTCTCAGTTGCATCTATGCAACATGTCTCTCTCCACTGAGAGCAGAATTTGGGCCCGGAATTATAACTTGGTTAGCAATTATGTTAAAAATGCACTAGCCAGAATTCACCTTAATCTCCAATAACATTGTTGGACCTGCATGGATAACTAGAATAAAAAGCGTTAAAAAAAATAAATTGGTGGAAAAAAGCATCTGCAATTCTGGCTCTGAATATACACAGTTCAGCAATTCTGTTGAGTAAGAAAGTGCTGGGTTTTTACTTAACTGTTTTTCAGAATTGAGCCACATTTTATAATAGCTGCTATGCATTTGCTGCCTTTTTATAAAGATTTTTTTCTGTAACAGTGTTCTAAGCTAGTACTAAAAATGGCATTGTTTCCTTTAAAAATGCCATCCTCTTAGAGGAGAGGTCACTTAGCTATACAGTATGTGTTATGGCAACATGGGTAGAAAATTTAGAAAGGCGCTGATTGCATAACAAGTTAGCTGTTAACTCTCAGCTTGCTGCCCATCCAAGCACAAACTCATCATATGCTGCTGTTGGTGGTTCTGACACTCAAGTTGTATTTATATTATCAAAATTTTCCAGAAATGGTGGAAGTGCCTGTCTACACTACAACAAGTCTTTTGGGTGAGATAACACAGGGCTGGTCTACACTACACAGTTAGGTCAACGTAAGGCAGCTTACATTGACCTAATTATGACAGTGTCCACACTACAGCCTTGTCCCACTGATGTAACAACCCTACTATACTGACATCATAATTCCACCTTTACGAGAGGCATAGGGTTAAGGTGACCAGATGTCCTGATTTTTATAAGGACAGTCCTGATTTTTGGGTCTTTTTCTTATATAGGCTCCTATTACCTGCCACCCCCGTCCCGATTTTTCACATTTGCTGCCTGGTCACCCTACGTAGGGCTTATGTTGGTATAGGTGGGGCGACGCAGTGTCTGTGTAGACACTGGCTTACTTAGGTCCCCTGTTGGCTGTCTTGTCAATTTCATGGCAGAAGCAGTGAAATTGACAAGAAATCTGGGCAGCTAGAGCATCACTGCCCCCTGGAGAGCTGGGTGGCTGGACCTGCTCCTGGCTGGGAGGCTGGGGGAGAATGAACCCTGCTTCTGGCTGGGATATGGGGCAAGAATCCTGGATGGCTGGACCCCACTCCCAGCTGGGAGCTGAGACGAGGAGGCTCACCCTTCCCCTGCTACTGATGGGGAAGGGCGAGGTCAGAAGCCTCAAGTGGCTTTCCTGCTCCCCATCGGGAGCCAGGCTATCTCATCAATTTCATGGCTCCCAGCCACAAGATTGATAAGGCTCCCTGGCTCCTGGTGGGGAGTGGGGTGCAGTCTGCCAGGAGCCCGGGGCACAGCTGGGCTCCTGGCAGAGAGCTGCCAACAGAGCTGAGGAACCAGGCTCTTCTGCAGTTTGTCTGCTAGGTCACCTTTGACTAACCAGTTACAAAATATACCTAATCTGTTGGGGGCTAAATTCGAAACAGTATTTTGGCTTTGAAAAGAAACTTTAAAGCGCTTAAAAGGTTAGCTGTGTGGTAGAAGGAACCATCCGGCATGAGCTGGAAGGACGGAAACCTCCATAGGCTTTGTGTTCAAACCAGAAATGAACTTCTCTTAACGTTAAATCCCATTCTATTCCAAGTTTAAATACAAGTACTGGTGGTTAAAAAAAAAAAAAGTAGATAAAGACAATTTATTAAGCTTGTTTTTGCAGTCCACTATCTCTCCCCCAACTCCACCCCTTCCCAACTGGATAATGCAGCCATTGGTCCAAGTGAATTAGCTACTTTTAGACCTATTCAAACATCTCAGTTTTGGCTAGAGGCTCCCTTTCCCCCACTGCTTTCCAGACCCTCTTGAATCTGGCTTTCTGGTTGTCTGATGGGGTTTTTCTTTTTTCTTTTTTTTCAGTCTCTGTCACCTGCCTTTCACTTAGCACCATTGTCCCAGTTGCTGTAAGGCAGCCATGTTGCCAACTTTGTTGAGTTTTTTTTTTTTATTATGAATCTTGAGATATTTGGTGTTGGGGGTGGGGGGAAGGTCCCTGACCTTAACTGATTTGAAAATCTTAGCTTCCATTTAGCACCCCTCCCCCCCCCCCAAAAACCCAAGCCTTTTAACCCTCATAGTTGCAGAGAAAAGCTTGAAAACATGAACTCTAGAGGCTCAAAAAGCAAATAGAAACAAAATTTTTTTAAAAAATCTCACAATTTCTAAGTGAAATTCATGGCTTTTTGGGATGTGACTCGTCTCTTGAGCGGTTGGAGTTGGCAATACTGAGAAGGAGGAAGCAGAAAAAGTCAGTGTTGCCAACTCCTGCAATTTTTATCAAAGTTGCTCAGTAGTTGGTGGTGGTCTTAAAACGCCAGCTCTTGGAGTCTTCTGTTGACATGAAAATCTGGCTTTCCTCAGGGGAAAAGATGTCTTCGTGGTTGCATAGACAAACTTAAAAATGTGCCATGAGTGCACCATAAAGGCTCAAAATGCAGAAGGCAATAAAAAGAACCTAAAATATATTATTTTCAAAAATCTGCTGATGTCGTCGTAGCCATCATCTTTTGTTTTAGCCAATCTTATGATGTTTTGGGGCCTCTTTTTTTTTTTTTATTGCTTGGGGTCACAATGATTCAGTGTAACATACTGTAGACTAGTCTAAATATGAATGAGGAGATTGTAATAACCTTTGTTCTGTGACTTGTAATTCTGGCTAATACAGCGCACACTATGCATTTCAATATGATAAATGTAATTTAGAAAAAAAACTCCCACAATATCAGCTCAGAATTATTCAATTTAAGTGATTCAGATAAAAATACTTTTGGGATTTATGCAGAGAATAATCTAGAGAATATCAGTGTCAACTCTCAGTTGAGATTTTTAAAATATCCAAGTATTTTTCAAGTCAGTATTTTTTCAATGTCAGATAAATGGGGAGGAAAACAAACCATGTCAGTTCTCTGTTCACTGAGCATCTAGCAAATAGATATGTGTACACCACTTCAGACGTTTACTTCTTAAACACTTTGGGTAAGAGAAGAATAACACTTAGGGGAAAAATGACTGAGTTGAGTGTTGAAAAGCCACCTGTTAAAGAAGTGTAAGCAACAATATATTATAATACAAACTCTTGCATGCATCTTGAGGTTCTAATAATATCACAAACCACTGAATTTTACAGATGATTTCTTAAAGTATCTATTATTCTGACCCTGGTTACTAATTGAAGACACATTTTAAAATGTTCAATGACTAGGAAGAAAAACCTTGAGCATGTTTTGTATTTTACAGTAGGTATAATGGATGATAATGTTGTTGTTAAGTTTATCGGGGGATGAGGATGTGGTAAGTGAATCGGCTCTGACCAACACTGTAATCTTTTTGCACAGTTTACAGAGTTTTGATTTGAGTTTAAATCCATAAGGCTGCAAAAATGACAAAAGTCTTGAAACCTTCCATCTCTGATACTTATGATCTTGATAAAATTTACAGGAGTAAAAGCAAAATGGCAGGAAACAGCCTTGTTCTACCAATCGTGCTTTGGGGTCGCAAAGCTCCCACACACTGCATATCAGCCATACTGTTAATGGATGATGTTTCAATGATTGTCACAGGATGTCATGATGGACAGATATCTCTCTGGGACCTTTCATTAAATCTAGAAGTAAGTCTGAATCTTGAATTTAATATTTCTGTATTTAAAGGTGCATATCATTGTCCTGAAAGCGTATTTTATTTTTTGGTGTAATTATGTCTGTTCCAGAAAATATGCAGTTGTTTTCACACTACTCCTTTATCCCTTCCCTCTTTCTCACAACTAATCCCTGATTTTGCACAATGAACAACTCAGTGTTATGTAAAGAGCTTGGTCTACAATAGATAATTTTAGTCAGTCCAGCTAATTTAACATACTGCAGTTCTTACAGTAAAGATGCCTTAACTGTTAAGTCTTTTTTAAAATTCTCCTCAAAAAGAGTATTTACTCTGACTAAACAAGTTGAATAACACCTCAGTTATGCAGTTGTAGTTTGCACCTGCAAATCAGATTAGCTATCCACAGGGCCGGCGCTTCCGTTTAGGTGGCCTAGGCAATCGCCTAGGGCACCAGGATTATTGAGGGGCGGCATTTTGCCGGGGGGGAGGGGGCAGCAGGCGTCTCTGGTGGACCTGCTGCAGGCGTGCCTGCGGAGGGTCCGCTGCTCCCGCAGCTCCAGTGGACCTGCGGCAGCTCCACCAGAACCACGGACCAGCGGACCCTCCGCAGGAATGCCTGCGGCAGGTCCACCAGAGCCGCAGGACCAGCACGCGGGGCAGCGAAATGGCCGTGCGCCTAGGGCACTAAAAACAGTAGCGCCGGTCCTGGCTATCCATGCAAGATTTCTGTAGGCCAAAAACTCTAAACCCTGTACCTCGTATTAATTATTGATATTCATAGGTTTAGTGTTTTTTTTTCCAGAAGAGATTTGATTTTTTTTTTAAATAAAAAAATCATTGCAACATGGAAAATCAATAAATCCAGCTGAAGATTGGTATCTTGTGTCACTTGTTTCCGGGCCTAGATCAATTTGACATGAATGATGAATGTAGGTAAACTTTTTAGTTGAGGTTTGAAGCCAGTCATCTCACTTGACAACCAGTCATCTCACTTGACAACCGGTAGCTGAAATGAGAGTTCTCACACATGCCTTTCCAATCCTTGTTCCGTGGAAGCTACTGTTGACTAGGGTAATTAATTTTTTAAAGCCAATATTTCCCTGCCCATGTCTGATGACCTTTCTTGACCCAGAAGCTGGAAAAGATGTGGCATTTCTTTCAGCTTCAGCTGATTGGTTTATGAAAACAGACATGGAATCTTGGAAATTTACATTTAATGTTTTTTAAATACTAACTTTTTAAAAAGCATATCTGTATTCTTTAACCTTTATTTCTGTATAAACAGGATCAGAAGGGGGATTAGTAGTTGAGATTGCTTACTTACAGGTTTCAGCTGTTGACACTCTCAGCTACAAGTGCTCATCTCAAATGGGCTGTTAATGGCCGATAGTGATTTGTTGGAAACAAATAGTTCTTAGTTAAAAAGCAATCCTTTTATAAAAGCAGTAACACAAATCAGGCAGTGGTGTTATATTGGATAACTGCGGTTCTCAAGCAGTTAATGGCACTTATTTTTTGAACCCATACAAGTGTTTAATACAACCACAAATCTTTGGGGTGAGTGTATATTTTTAACAGGAAATACTAGCTATAGGACATGAAGTAGATATGGTCTTTCATAAATATGAATAATTTTTTGTTTTATTGTAAACTTTAAATTTAAAATCCTTAATTTTGGGGAAGGACATGGTTTAATGAAAACTGAGTTAATTATTTTTGTAGCAATACAGCATGACTTATCCAAATTTAGCATCCAATTTAAAAATCCTTGGTAGAGCCAGTTTGAATAAAGTTATGGGTCTTTCAAATACTTTCATTCCAGCACCTGTTGGCAGTTGGTTCTCTTGCACAGCAGACCAGCTTGTCATAGAGCTAGCTTCTCATAAAATACTCATACTTTTAAAATATTATATTACCACAGCTGCACTAATAATGCATCTATATAAATAAAAACCTCTGGAAAACTTTTCTTGTCTTTCTGGTTATGTGATTAACTGCTCTGCTAATAGTAGGTACAGTGAGTTTACTGTATACTTTACTTCTGTAATTCTAGATTAATCCCAGAGCGCTGCTGTTTGGTCACACAGCTTCAATTACATGTTTGTCCAAAGCCTCTGCTTCCAGTGAAAAACAGTATATAGTGAGTGCATCTGAAAGTGGGTGAGTTTTTCTATAGATTAAGTAATATGTAGATTCATTGATTTAAAACAAAGGAAATTAGAGATGGAAGGGAGAGAGATCAGATCACTTACAATAGAGTACCCCTTTCCAGTATAGGTTTTCTAAAGTATTTTTATCTAGTCCTTTAAATACCCTACTTCCAAATAGAGAAGTCCGATCACATAGACTAACCTAAAAGCTTGATTTTTTTTTTTTAAATTGCCATTAGATCTAGAAGTATGTCTAAACCTTGTATTTAATCTTTCTGTATTTAAGGTGTGTATCATTGTCCTGAAAGAGCAGCAAAGAATCCTGTGGCATCTTATAGACTAACAGACGTTTTGGAGCATGAGCTTTCGTGGGTGAATCTGACATGCATCTGACGAAGTGGGTATTCACCCACGAAAGCTCATGCTCCAAAACGTCTGTTAGTCTATAAGGTGCCACAGGATTCTTTGCTGCTTTTACAGATCCAGACTAACACGGCTACCCCTCTGATAACTGTCCTGAAAGCAGATTTTATTCTTTGGTGTAAATATGTCTGTTCCAGAAAGAATCTGATTGTTTTCACACTGCTCCTCCATCCCACCCCCTTTCTCTTTCTCACAACCAATCCCTGATTTTGCACCATGAACAACTCATTGTTATACAAAAAGATTGGTTTACAGCAGATAATACAGCCAGTAAAGCATACTTAATTTACATTGGAGTTCTTATAGTAAAGATGCCTTAAATTTTAAGTCTTTTTTTTTTAATTCTCCTCAAAAAGAGTGGTTTTTACTAGCTAAACAATTTGAATAACACCTCATTATGCAGTTGTTGTTTGTATCTGCAAATTAGATTAGCTATCCATGCAGGATTTCTGTTTGCCAAAACCTGGTTGTCTTGAAATTGTGGCAAATCCAGATACCCACTTTGTGATGAATAGGAAACAGCTGCCTATGTAGGTGGACTCAAACTTAGTTCTCATTTAACAACCAAATGCCCATTGCTTCTGAGACACACAGTTTTAAATTGGGACAATGAGCAGGCCTGTATTTTTTACTCATCATGCCTTTTCCTGTCTGTGGTCAAGCTCTCAGTGACTTCAGGAGGTGCGAGAATGACCAGGTGTCCCGATTTTATATGGACAGTCCTGGTATTTGGGTTTTTTTGTTATATAGGCACTTATTACCCCCCACTCTGCCCCAATTTTTCACCCTAGTAGGTGCAGGATAGTCCTACTACAGCTTGTTGGTGGAGAATAATTGTATAAACTAATATGTAGTTAAAATTTAATTTCTTTTCTATCATTTTATTCATTCAGTTCTCCTTTTTTCACTCTTGATTCTTTTCTCATTAATTGAAAAGGATAATTTTGGAATTTTTTTTTTTTTTTTAAATAAAGCATACTATTGGGTAAAGTGAGTAAATGTTCAGTGTAATGCAAAGGATTTAAACACACAACTCCTATTGACATTAATAAAAATTAATTGTGATGCAATCACATGGTACTATGCTGAAAAATTGCTCCATAAGGTAAACAATGCTTTAATTAAAAACAAAAATCAAACCCCCCAAATGATGCTGTAGCAACTTAAAAGAAAAATGTATAACATAAGTTATATTGCACATTTATGTTTTAAAATCTGTTGATATACTGGTAAAATGCAGCTTCTGCATTTGAACTATTTTATTCTGAGGTTTGATGAATCTGTAGAATGTGAATGTACTTTATTTGACTATTGAATAAAAGGTAACCAAATATCTATCCAGGGCTGCCCAGAGGATTCAGGGAGCCTGGGGCAAAGTGGGGGAGCTGTGGCGCTTGTACTCGCCTGGCTGTGGTCTGGGTCTTTGGTGGCGGGGGGCCCTTCAGTCGCTCTGCGTCTTTAGCAGCACTGAAGGGCCCCCCACCCCTGAAATGCCACCAAAGACCCGGCGCGACTGCCCCACTTGCCCTTCCCTCTGGATGGCCCTGTAACTATCTGTCCTTTGTCTATTTTGCTGTGTATGTAATTGGTGTGTTGATCTTTCTATAACCACAACCTCCATATATTTTGAGACATTCCTCTATGGTTGGACTATTTTTCTTTTTCCAGTGGAGACTACCAATAGCAGAGTAGCTACTAGTAGATGAAAGATTAATTTTCAACTTTCTCTCTTGTGACCATTTCCTCTAGGAAGCCCTAGAAGAATTACCAAGCATAATAAATATCCAACAATTAATGATATTTGGTTATGGATTGCGTCCCAAAACTCTCTAATGATTACATGTCCATCACAGATGCATAAAATCTCCTCTCTCACTACAACTTTGCCAGCATTTATCCCCATTCTTTCTCCCCGCCCCCTCTCCCACCCACCTCACTTGTATGAGATAGCATTGAAACAGTATCTTAAATTTTATTTATTGTGCTACAGACTGAGATTGCTGGTCCTCTTTTCTAGTTCAAATGCCGTTTCTCTGGATAACTTGTCTGTCTATATCCTTTTCCCAGTATGTCATCTACGGGCATGATTTTGTTAGGAAAATTGTCTGCAAAGATTGATATAAAGTAGTTAATTATTTGTTTTCTAATTGACTGGATGCTATCGCTTTTTTTAAAGTTAGCTTTCTGTATAAAACAGGTTTTCCATAGTGCTGAGAAACATAATGCCTGACTTGAAAGTACTGGTACTAGGGGAGAATGGGCCAGTTAAAGTTAATTTTGATCTCCATATAAGTTACAGAAGTTTCTTTACTGAATAACCGTGTGTATTCTATGACTCTCCCAATATTTGAATCTCTCTGGTTTGTGATTAGGGTTAAGACCTGGTTTATTTGCGATGGGTGTCATTGGTGAGGAAAAATAATTTATCTCTAGTTCTATTCCAAACCCATAGAGTTGCTTAAGGATGTGTGTAAATTTTTGTAGTGTATGATTTTTTTAAAATCTGTTTTATTAAACAAATTCAGTTTGATCTAAATTTTATATAAGATGAGAGCACATAGTGCAGTTGGCTAGTAATATTTACACTATGCAATTTTCTTGTTCAATAAAGACGCAGTGCATTATATCACCCCTGCTCTGCTACTGCTTTGAGATGGCTGGCTTGATAGTACCATAAAATATTTGGAACAGCTAGTCCACCCTGTTTAATGGGTCTGTCCAAAGTATATGCACTCAGTCTTGGTCTTTTCTTGTAGAATTTATATGGAATAGCATCCTCTGTATTCCTGTTAGAGTTTTTTTCTGGAATAATCAAAGGAAGACTTTGAAAGAAGAAGAATGTCCTTGGTAGAATGTTCATTTTGACTGTCACTGTTCTCCCACCTAAGAATTTGCATACTTCCCCCAGCACTACAAATCTTTTTTCATTTGCTGAAGTAGTGGTTTGACAATTAATCAGAGCACTCTTCTAGGTTGTTTTGAGAGTTGAGCTCCCAAGTATCTTATAGAATTGTTGCCCAGTACCCAAATGTTTTCTTGAGGAGTGATGTTTCAGAGTTTGGCTAATGTATGGCTAGCATTTCAGTTTTGGTGTAATTTACTTTAAATCTAATACCAAAGTTGTGGATTTCTTTAGCAACTAATTTTAGTAAAATACTTTGTTTTAGGTAAAAATATTATTACATCTGCATATAATGCTGTTTTCTGATGCGTTCCTGCAAGTTTTATTCCTGTGGTAGATTTGTTCTTTATCCTCTGTGGAAAAAGTCTCTCCATGGCCAATGCAAAAGTAGAGAAGACATTGGACATCCCTGCCTAGGCCCTCTGTGGAATTCAAATAGGGGAGATTTAGCCCAGTAACTCTCAGAGCTGCTTTTGGCTGGTGTAGAAAAGCAATTATCCATTTAAGGAACTGGTGGTCAAAATCCATATGGAAACAAGCAAATTCCACTCTATTCTATCAAAGGTTTTCTCTGAGTCTAGTGATTAAAAAAATAAATGGATCTTTTTTTGATCTGGCATTATGGATAATTCCAGGTACCCTCCAAATCTGTCTATTCTTAAAAAATACAGCTTGATCAGGATTTATATAAGATGGAGCACAGATGGCAATTGGCTACCTAGTATTTTTGCTAAAATCTTTTTAGTGATTCAGTAGTGATAAGGGCTGTTAGGAGCTGCTTAAGGTAAGGTCTTTTCCATCGTTAGGTAGCTTTTTTTGTAGGTTGAGGAAGTTCCTCCCCTAACAGAATAGTGTTGAAGGTGCCTCTCAAGAGACCCAGAAATACCTCCTTAAATACCTGGTAAAATTCAGCTGGCAAGCCATTAGGTCTTGGAATTTTACCACTGTTCATACTTGGTATTACCTCTAGGATTTCTTCTTTTGTTATTTCTTCATCTAAAGTTTCTTTATCAATTTTGTTCATCTTTGGTGAACTTACTACTTCCAGATGTTTTTGAATAACTTCAGAGGTTGAGGTATCTGAGATATGGATATTTTTATAATAAACAGCTAAAGTAGCACATTTCATCAGAGTGTGTAACTATCTTTTGCTGATTTCCCCCCACCCGCCCGATAATCGATGGAAGATGATGCTCTTGGATACCTTAAAGCTTTTAGCCAATAGACTATCACTTTTATTTCCTTTTTCATAAAACTTGTGATTTGTAAACCCAAGGCTTTTTCAGTGGCATCTATCCTCAACATATACATTTCCCCCCAATCTTAATTAGTTATGTTGTCTTTGTGAGATTTTCTTGAACCTGCATCTTTTATGAATGTCTTAAGACCTTTTAATCTCCTGTGCTAATTCTATTTTTTTCTTGAACTTCCTTTTTTTTTTTTTTTTCAATTGAGAGGCTGTGCTTGTCAACTGCCCCCTAAATACTGCTTTACCTGCCTCCCAGAGAAAGCCTTTTTTTATATTGTCTGTATAATTTATTTGAAAGAATTGAATAGTGTCCTGCAATAGTGCTGCAATCTGATCTTTGTTTTGGAGAAGCAAGAAGTTCATTTTCCAAAAAAGTGACCTTTGTGACCCATACCAGGCAGCAAATATTACTTTAGCTGATGCATGATCTGACCATGTAATGTTGACAACTATTTGCAGAACTCGTCTGCTTCGTTAGGGATTTAGGGATTAACATTAGCGTTATTCTGGTATGTAACGGATGATAGTATGAATAAAGTGTATAATATCTTTCCCCTGGATGCAGTTCTCTCCAGCAATCTGAGAGAGTGAATTGTTGACACAAGGAAGTTATTGCTGCATCTGCTTGTCTATCCACCTTGTCTTTTTTTTTTCTTTTTTCTTTTAAAATAAGATCTGTCCCAGTAAGGATTCTGTGTGCATTTGAAGACTCCTCAAAGTATAATTTTCCTTTTCCCAAAGTGTGGCAGTGTTTTAAAGAAATCATTAAAATAGATTTTTGCTTTTGGCTGGGAGTATAACTGATATTAAAAACCCAGCCATTGTCCCTTTCAACCATGTAAATTGTCCCTCCTTATCCTTAAATTGATCTTTAATTTGAAAAGGTATGTTTACTATGCCTGTTAGTCTGTTCTTTTCTTTGGTCGAAGCAAAAAATGTCTGCTGAAACCAATTAGCTTTCATGACTGTAATTTATCCATCCTGAAATGAGTTTATTGAACAAGAATAATCTGTGTGATATATTTTGTTTTTTTAAATTCTATTCTACCATGGCTTTTTTCCCTGTTAATGACGTCATTTAGCCCTTTTACATTCAAAGATGTCACCTTAGGAAGACCATTGAGAGTAGTTGTTTAGCTTATTGAAAAACTTGAAATAATTATGGTAGTTAGCTGTTTGATGTCATGTATCTGTCTCCGATCAATGTCTCACCTGTGTCTGATTATGTTGCATTCATGATTATAGCTTGGTTTCTGTTTGTAAACTTCCATATATATTTCTTGTATTAATTTCCCCTGCACACACCCCACATCCTGATTTTTCCCTCTCCTCTCCTGCATTCCACTTACTCTAAAACCGCAAATAAAATATCAACATAACATGTAAAACAATCTCCAAATGACTGTGCTTTGCTGAACTCTGTACTCTCCCTATGAATGCTTGGACTGCTTCTCTTGCAATCCAGAGGAGGTACAATCTTCACTTCTAGGACTTTGACCCTCAACCTTAGGGATAGATTACATCTGATCATTTGAGTTATGGGGAGGATTTACACAGAATCCCTAAACACTCTTCCCCATCCCCTCTTTATTTTCTCCAATATCCTCCATCCTTGGGATTCCTTCCTGCTCCTTCCTCTTATTGTCCTTTTATTTCATCTATGTTTTAAAATACAGAACCCAGCTATTAATGATCACCCCCAATTAAAGCAAATTCATACTATTTCCTTTATAGCATTTACATAGTTATTATTCAACTGTTCATTCCTGGTGACTCCCAAGAAGTCCCTTCTGGTTAGTCTTTAGGTTATTCTCAGGTATCCAAGTTCTCTTGTTCAGCTTCACTACTGCCATTGCCAATACAGTCGCTAGAGACTTTCTTTTGTCTTTTTGCTTTCCTATATTCTTTTTCCTTGATTTCACTCTTTGCCAAGAGTTTTTCATAAGCTTATCTGTAATTACTACCTATGCAGAGTCGTCTTGTACGTATGAAATTTGGATTTCTCAAGGGGCTGGAGTATCCCCCCCTCCCTTTTTTTTTTTTCAAGCCTCCTACTGTATAATGCTGAGTTTAGAACCTGAATGAGAGTTTAAATGAGAATTCCCTCTGTAGCAGATATCTGGCCTTCTGAGTGTTGCTGTAATTTCTCCCCCAGCACTCTTCTCTTTTTTAAAGTTATGACAGAGAAGTCATGAAAAGAATTGCAGCTTGTGGCGTTTGAATATGAGCTCTGAATGCTCTCTAGCTTGCTTCGTAATTATTTTTTTCTGCTGATAATCATAAATTTTCACTTTAAAGTCTCTGGGTTTATTATTAATATTATTATTATGGAGGGGGTGGAGGGTTAGCAGCATCCTATGTGATCTCTCCACTTTTACCTCTTTTAGGAAGCTCAGATGTAACAACTCCACAATTAAAGTTTTTACTTACCAGATTGGGTTTCCTCTTTCAGCATTTCCAGGCAGCCCTTTATTTCTGTTGTTTCTTCTCAATCTGTCAACCAATTTAAGCTGCATCTCCGCTGCTCTGCTCCATCAGTGCCATTCGGCTCTGCTGTACTTTTTCTCTCTTTTTGCTTTTCTTAGGCCAGTCTCTAGCATGCTACCAAGTCACTTATTTCCTTCTTTATTGCAAGAAGTTCAGTGTCTCATCATTTCTCATGGCCTTAAACTCAGAGATCATCTGCAGAATGTAGCCATTTGATTTTCCTCAGCCCTGGCATTTCTGCCTAATATGGCTGGCATGTGTTCTCTTGGAGTCTGAGAGGTCTCTCTATGCAGTGAGCCAGAAACACTCTTCTTAATGAGGTATCTTTTTAAAAATTGCATATTTGCTTGGTGAATCAATCCTCTGCTTTGTCTTTTTGGGGAGGTTAGAAGCTTTTGAGAGTTAGCAAGGCACTACCTCCATCATCCCCTCAGAGCTCAGCCTTCAGGCAGCTCTATTATTTTGGCTTCCTGTTGGTCTCCCTTGATTAAGCTAGTTTTAACAGTCATGACCTTTTTCCAGTGCTATTTACTGTGGTGTGCAAATCCTCAATGCACCTGAGACCAGAAGATTTTTCAATAGCAGTGTTGTTGGTCCACATCTGCACCCTATGCTTCCTCATGTTCAGAACCAAGGGCACATAAAGGGCAGTATGAATTGATGCCTCTTTCTACTACTTGTGGTCTGAGATGGAGCCATTTAATGTCCTCAGCTTTTGTTAGCCTTCACAGTCAGACTCACTTTTTTTTTTTTTTTTTTGTTTTCTTGTAAATATTTGTTCTTAGCTGTTAGTATTATTTAGATGACTTTGGGATTTGACCTCCTCCTCTCCCCCTTACTAGTTTCACCATCCAAGGCACTTACTATGCCCAAGATACCAGGCTTTCAGCCCTGCCTGTCCTGCTCCCTAATCGTCCCAGTTAGTGACCCTCACAAGAGCTGCCTGTCTTAGGAAATCACACATTCCTTTTGTGCAAAACTGCTATTACCTTCCCTCCTGAATAGACAGTCTGAGGAGTTTTGGCTCTGCAGGCATTTAATGGAGCTCCCCATGAGACCCCTTTCTGATCCTCAGCCTTCTTGCTCCCTGGGACTCTGATTGGAGCATCCGGGTAGTGGCCACCAGGCACTGATGCTCTGTAGCTCTAGATCTTTGAGCAAGTCCAAGGACTTGTGTAAGAAGGGGCATGAGGAGGGTAAAGGCCCAAACACCCCATCAAGAAGCGGGATAAATTATCTCATAGCTCCTCTAATAAAAGGACTGCTTCTCCCCTACCATTGGCTCCAAGTGAGACTCCACACCCTAGTCAGGTGAGCTTGGCGCTCATGAGGAGTACCTGTCAACGTCAGTGGTAGAAGAAGCTTCAGTCCCACCAGAATATTTTGAGGAAGATGATGTCAAGCTGTCTGGAGTGACTCAGAAGCAAGAGTACCAACCTCAGGGCTGACTATTAAGAAGCAGAGCACAAACTGCAAACTGATTGTGAGTTCTATACTTAGATTTTACCAACCAAGTATCAAGTGCAAACTCCTCAAGCACTATAACCACCTTAACATGGACTCCCAGACAGTACCCTTGAGTACTCTGGTCTATCTTGTCACCCAGGTAAGCATGCCTTTGTGATAAATGATCCCTTTCACCAAAAATCACAAAAATATTCTGGTTACTCCCAGTCCCAAAGGACCAGTCACTTTCCCCAGATCAGCTGCACTTTAAATCTTACACCAAACACAATGCTTGTAGCCAATCTGCTAATAAATTAGCTAAAGATTTGTTAATTAAGAAAAAGAAATGAGTTATTTACAACGTTAATGCAGGTAGACCTACACACAAAAATGAGTTAGTCTTAGGTTTCAAAAGATGTTAAAAGTTTGTATGCTAAGCAGGATCTATATGTCCTTTAGGGCTATCCAGGACAAGCACTGGGGATCTTTCGCTTATGCTTAGTAATCCTTCCCCTCAGAGTCCAAGCAACATAACAATACATTTCTCTCTTGTCAGGGATTTTTATTCCTTTCCCCCAGAGTTCATGCTGATGGGAAGAGTCCACATGCATGTCTCCTCTTCATTGGTGTGGGGGAAGCAATCAACAAAGTTTTTGTTCTTTGATTTTTGACAATGGCTCATTTTGGTTGCAATGGGCCTTCTTGTATGTAGGACCTAACATCTTCTGTGGGAAACCAGCCTTTACATTTATTATTGCTTCCTTCCTGTTTAGTGAGTTACAAAGTTAGAGGTTCACAATGCAAATACTTAACATCTGTATCCCATGTTATAAGGTTATATTAAGTGAGATTAATACTGCAGTATCCTACAAGCATTTCTTAAACTCTGAACACATTTTTATAAATCTAACATCTATTTTAATAATACTAACACACTGGTGAGCCAGACTGTTTCCAGCTATTCATTCATCAGTGTTCAGTTGGGGCCAAGTGGCCTTGGCATGAGCTGACACTTGGTCTGTCAGGGTCCTATAGAGGAATAGCTGGCTCAGCATGAACTGCTGGATCCAATGGCAGCCTTTTCTTCTTTCTCCAAGTTGAGGCAGTAGCATCAATGATTATAATCTGTATCAAGATCTTTTGGTGAGGATTGTGGAAACTCTCTAGATCATCCTGGAAAGAGGTTCAAGTTCCAATGCCTGGGCTACTGGACATCCATCTGATTATGGACCTTAACAACATGGTTCTCCCTGTTGTTGAGGTCCTATTGGAACTTGCTAAAATGGTTTGGCACACCCCAGCTACCTATACCCTGTCTCTGAAAAGGGCAAAGAAAAAGTACTTTGTTCTATCTAAAGGACTAGACTATTTGTTCTTTCACTCTAATCTGAATTCTCAAATGGTCTAGGCTGTCATGGAATGTCACAGACTAGACCAATGTAGGTTTCTGATTTGGGAAAGGATGCCAAGAGACTGGATCTTTTCGGCAGAAATAATTTTTTGTCCGTTGGCCTCTTACTTTATATAGCAAATTACAAGGCATTGATGTTCACGTGACTATTAATTACAACAAACTGTCAGAATTAGCTAATTAGCTGCCACAGGAGCTCTGGTCCCAGTTCTAGCCCATCCTTGAAAAAGGAAATTGGTTGCCAGAAGATCCCTTCAGGCATCACTCAATGCAGCAGATATGGCTTCCTGCTTCATAGTGACTGGTCATTATGAGGCAGGCTTCATCCATTCAGTCCTCCTGGCTTCCCAAGGACATCCAGGTAACAGTAGAAGATCTCCCCTTTGAGGGTAAGAACCTGATTTGATGAGTAAAGAGGTGAGTCATTTCATTCCCTTAAGGACTCTCCTGCAACTCTCCACTCCTTGGGGATATAAACCCTGGCATCCTGGAGGAAATATTCCAAGCCACCTCCTCATAGACACCATCCTGCCTCTTAGCCCTTCTATCAGAAAAGGGCCTATGAGCCCCCTAGGAAGTGTCAGAGGGTACAACACAGCAGGCACAGCGCAGTGCTGTCATTCCCTTTCAGTCCCAGCCTCCCACCAAGAATACATTTTGATGGGACTCTAGAGAGGCATGAACCAGTCTCCGTACTGCCTGTTACTCTCTGTCATTGACCTCCTGCCCCATGGTGTCCTGATGCGGCAGCATATCACATTGGACGAATGGGTCCTAGACATCATCACGACCAGTGACACCATAGAATTCCTTTCTGCTGCTCCTCTGATCCCCTTCCCCCCTCCCCCCCATAACTCTTCTTTGACAGGGTTATTGGCCTAGCGGATGCAGGGGAAGTGGTAGATGTGATATATCTTGCTTTTAGGAAACTTTTAATGCAGTCCCACATGACATTCTCATAAGCAAACTAGGGAAATGTTATGTAGCAGAAATTATTATTAGGTGGGTACATAGCTGATTGAAAGATTGTACTCAAAGAGTAGTTATCAATGGTTCACTGTCAAACTGGGTGGGTGTATCTAGTGAGGTCTTGCAGGAGTCAGTCCTGGGTCTTGTACTGTTACTCCAAAATTTGGACCAGAGGCACCTCAATAATGGCTTGCTGATATTTGTAATTGTCAGTTTGGCCCATTTCAGTGGGTAACAGGAGGTGATCTGCCCTAGAGGAATTGTCTGGGTTTTATCAGTGAGTTTGTCTCTGACCCTCAGAGGACTCCTCAGAATAGATAGTTCTGTTGACCCGTGGGAGGACCTGTATACAGCCCTCCGCTCAAAGGATTGACATTCAGGTAAAAATTGCTTTGAAAACAAAATAACGTTTATTTAAATATAATATTCGCTCCTTCAGCCCCTCAAAGACAGAGAGTTTTTATGAGGGTGTTGTTCATGGCAGTGACATGGCTGCCTTGGTGATGCAGAGTAGTCTTTCCTTATCTTGACAACTGGCTGCTCACGGGACAATCTGATCAGGAGGGATGGATGGTAGTCTTCTCCTTACTCAACTTCTTTCATGCTGTGGGACTTCAGGTAAATCCAGAAAAGTCCACTTTATCCCCATACAACTCACAGATTTTATTGGAGCAAATCTGAACTCAATTTCCATCAAGTCATACTTACTTACATACTAGACAGACTCAGTGCGATAAGGGATCTCATTGCCCTGTTCTGATTCAGCCCCCAGATGACAGTCTGTGTCTACCTGGTCCTTTTAAGCCATATGGCTGCCTACACCTATGTGACACCCTTTGCAGGGCTCCTCTTCTGTTGCCTCCAGGCAGTCTCTGCTCCATACAGACACTAATGAAGCAAAACTCATTTGCCCAGCATAAGTGTCCTCTCATCCCTCAGCTGGTGGGAAACCAGAGAGCCTGTGTGTGTAGGGGTTCCCTCTGTTTTCCCACTCCCCACAAAGACACTTATTGCCTACAGGGCTGGAGAGCATGCCTAGATAACCTATGCCTAGATAAGGCTTCTGAGCTCCGCTGCAGTGCAAACTGCACATCAGTCTTCTCTCGTTTTGGGTAGTGCACAGTGCTTGCAAAAGGTTTCTATTCTTTGTCCATCCACGCATGTCCAAGTTACATCAGACAACATGATGACAGTATTTTATATAAACAAACAGTGAGACGTGAGGTCTTACCCGCTCTTCATGTAAGCAATCAAGCTTTGGAACTCTCCTTGGCAATGCAGCTGGTGGGAGTAATGAATACCTTAGTAGAGAGCCTGAGCAGGCATCTTCACAAGTAACATGAGTGAGAGCTCCACTGTTCAGTGGTGCGGACATTTTCTAGCATTGGTGTTTCCCATCCTAGGACATTTTAATTGCCCAAGCAGACATGGAGTGCCCATCTTACTGCTCACAAGCTGCCCAGCTGCCCAACTCCAGGGGAGGATGTCTTTCTGGTATAGTTGTTGGATCCGCTAATATATGTCTGTTTTTAATTTAGATGGAATATATGGGCTAAAGTTGTTAACATAACTCAGTCGTTGTCCAATCTCATAGAGTTTAAACAAGGTCTGGGGTTTGAAATACAGATAATTCAGTCTGCTTAATACAATGGTGCAAACACTGTAAAACTCGTACCAAATATTAGAAATTTATTAATTGAAACACACACAAGAAAAAAAAATCAAAATGAGGTAAAGAGCATAAGCACTGAAATTGATTGTTTATGCAAAACAAATGTAATAAAAACCTTTTAAAGTCCTTTCTGGAGATGCTGTGCTCACCTGCCTGGAAGTTGAGTGGAATTAACCAAGAGAAAAACTACTTCAAAATGATAATACTCATTCTCCTGGTCTGTAAGAAAAATCTCCGCTAGATGATAGTTTTAAATGTTTATTTGGTGGATTCAGTTTAAGCAACTTGGTTGTCTAGGTGGTGCCCATTTGTATTTCGTCAAGGAGCGACTCCCCACAGCAGGTCTCTGATGGACAAGTGTCGCCTCTCATAGAGCCAATGACTTGGTGCCTTTAGCCCTCCTGTATGTTCCCCTTTGTATTTCTTCCAGCATGTTAGAGTCCAAAACAAAGGAAAACATTGTACTAAAAATCAGGATAATCCAAGGATTTGTTGGCAGGTGTCTAGGCTTGTGTCTGTGCAGTTAGTCTCTCCTTGTCCTATGCTTGGTCATCCCATCCACCAAATGGCTCATCCATGTAGCATGGAACCTTAGGTTCTTGGCTTGAACCAGATTTTCCTCATTGAGGAAGCAGCAAAACTCTGTTCTCCTTCCTGGTTAGATCTCAACTAGGCAAAGTCTCTGCCTTCTAACTCACTTCTCCATGTCTGACATTGACTGCAGGATCAGCTGGGTCCACAGGCTCCTCTTAACCCTCTCAGTGCCAGTGTGGCACCTGTCTGCCCCATCACATAGCAGCAACAAGTGATACTTTCACTTTTCAGCAATTTGAAAGCTGTGAAATTACCCTCAGTCTTCACTGCCACATGATAAAGCACCACTGCTTTTACTGCCTTAAGATATGGAAAAGGAAAACCTAGCTCTTTAGTCTTAGTATTTAATAGGTTGTTGGAAATAAAGGTTGTTGAAAATATTTTCATGAGAGAAATCGGGAGCCCTGGGCTCTACACAAGCATCCTACTGAATATTTATTATTGTTTGTGACAAGTCTTGGCTTCTCACTTCTTCTTTCCATTGTAACTAAAAAAAGGCCAGAGAAGCAGACTTTGCATGGAAGGCTGTGGATTTAAAAAAGAGAGAGAGATGATTTTGAGAAGAGAAGGGAAATTTAAAAAAGGCTGACTGCTACCTGACCTAAACATTTGGAATGGACTAGATCAGTGGTTCTCAACCAGGGGGTCGTGTACCCCTGGAGATACGCAGAGGTCTTCCTGGGGCTACATCAACTCATCTAGATGTTTGCCTAGTTTTACAGCAGGCTACATAAAAAGCACTAGTGAAGTCAGTACAAACTAAAATTTCATATAGACAATAACTTGTTGGTTTTTATGCTATACACTAAAGTGTAAGTGTGCTATTTATATTCCAATTGATTTATTATATAATGATATAGTACAAATGAGAAAGTAAGCAATTTTTCAGTAGTAGTGTACTGCACAGGTGCTGGCTTCCTCCGGGCCCTGGGGGTGTTCAACCCCTTGTTCCGCCCCCTTCCTACAAGCTGTACCCTCCGCCACGCCTCTTCCTGTCCCAGGCCACACCTCTGCTCTGCTCCAGGCCTCCCTTGCCCCCATGCCTCCACCCCACTTCTTTCCACCCCCACTGCATCTCTTCCTGCCTAGCTCCACCCCATCCCCGCTCTTCCCCCACCCAGCACCTCCTGCAATCTGTGAAACAGCTGATCGCAGTGAGTGGGAGGCACTGTGGCAGAGGGGAAGGAGTTGATCGGTGGGGCCACTGACAGATGGGAGGCGCTGGTGGGAGGGGATAACTGGCTGCTAGTGGGTGCTAAGCACCCACTAATTTTTTTTCCATCAGTGCTCCAGTCCTAGAGCACTCATGGAATCATCGCCTGTGGTGTGCGGTGACACTTGTATTTTTGTGTTTGATTTTGTAAGCAAGTCATTTTTAAGTGAGGTGAAACTTGGAGATACGCAAGACAAATCAGACTCCTGAAAGGGGTACAGTAGTCTGGAAAGGTTGAGAGTCACTGAACTAGATGATCCAATATAGCTTTCTTGAAACCAAAATAATTCTGTAACTTGCAAGTCCTTTGAAAAATGAAGTGCATGGGCATGATCAGAGTTACTTACCATATGTGTTTTTTAGGGAGATGTGTCTGTGGGATGTGAATGATGGGAGATGTATAGAATTTACAAAACTCGCCTGCACCCATACTGGAATACAGGTTGGTATTGTATTCATGTAAATGTTAAAATGCATGAGAGGGCATTTGAGGAACTATTTAGCTCCATCGCTGTAGTCTTGTTGCTAATAGTGGGCTGTTATCGTCACAAATTCAGTTATGCCAGTTTATAAAATATATTTCTACGTTGGCACATACCCTAGAAATGGGTTGCATTTCAGCTTTTGAAAAATTGTCAAGAATTAATTTACAGTGATTATATTTATCATCAGGTAAGTAGCACCGCTCCCCATGGAATGTAAAGCCAAATCTTTGGTCAGCCAGTTCTGAAACTTTTTTTGTAAATATTTGGTTATGTGATATAATACCACAGTGTGTTTTGAGGCAGAAGGGGGTGTGGATTTAAAAACAAACAAACAAATTGTAACTACCTGGCTGGCCTCTTCTAGTTAATCAAGGAATTCTAACTTATCAAACTAATTTATAAAAATAGAAAATTGTAATACACAAATAACAACATAGAGATCAAAAACCTATAATTACATTGTGATTTAAAAAAGTATTAACTGGTTGCTTAAGGGACTGTGTTCTCTTTACAACAGTTCTACCAGTTCACAGTTGGGACTCAGCGTGAAGGCAGGCTACTGTGTCATGGCCATTACCCAGAAATTCTAGTTGTGGATGCTACCAGTCTTGAGGTTCTTTATTCCTTAGTGTCAAAGATTTCTCCCGACTGGATCAGCTCCATGAGTATTATTCGATCCCATAGAACACAAGGTAATGAGAAATTGTTTGAGTTTATTGTACTTTTCTTTTTTAAGTAAGAAAAACAGCTACTTTTTGTACTAGTCTCCTGGCAAAGTCTAGATTGGAATGGAGTCACTTCATGTTGAAATCGCACAGTTTTCAAATGTTTCTTCCATTTGAAGAATTAAGGCTATTTTTGCCAAAAATCATCAAGTTCGAACCTTTTTTAAAAAATACAAGTGGGTATTTATCTTTCTGAGGGAGAGAGAAAATTTGATGTCGGTGAATGGTACAGGCTTGGTAGCCTTTGAGATAGCAGGTTTTTTTGGAGGTTTTAGGTTTTTTTGTTTTTTTGTTAATCCACAGAATAAGAATTACTGTTCAGACCCTGGCTTTGTATACTGGCCTGAACTGGAATTCAGAGCAGTCGCTTCTAGGAATGGTAGTGTAGTTCAGTTTCCATACATATTCAGTAAATCTTTACTACTATGTAACCTGGCCTTATGAATGGGTCTATCCAAACCACACAGAGGGAGACGCAGCCCTTAAGAGCTCATGTGATTACATCTGCACAATCTACTTGGAGTGGAGTCTTATTTTGACATCTAACATAGGCAGAGCTTGGCCCGTGTGCAGAGCTTGGGAGAGTGCCACTCTATTATTGTTTTTTCTCCCCAGTTTGAGCTCTGTGTATGTATGCAGAGAATTCCTCACCCCCACGAAGCAAAAGAACAAATGGGAAATTAGTGCCTTTTTTTCTTTGCGTATAGTTTGCCAGTTCTAATTTATCCACTTGAATTTGGAACAAGCACTTCATGAATTTATTAAAAACTTTAGAATATTTTTGATGTTTGTAATCTCTTATACAACATATCCTTCATTTTATTGTAATTTCTTTTCTATCCCTCTTTCACCCATCAGAGGATACTGTCGTAGCAGTTTCAGTGACTGGTATTCTGAAAGTGTGGATTGTAACTTCTGAAGTTAGTCGCATGCAGGTAAGCAGAAGAGTTTCTGAATCCGAATTCTTCCTTTGCTGTCAAACATTGCGTGGGGCATGAACAAGGTTCTGCAATTTCTATTGTGGGCCACTCTCGGTATGTTCTCTGTGTTAAGTCCCATAATTTTTCCCTCTGAATATTGTTGAACAAAAACATTCTTTTGGTCAGCATCTTCTGTGTGATCCTCCAGCTGCCCAAGAGTCATAATAATTGACCTCTCCTCTGCCTTCCAAAAAGGGACTCCTTATTCCCTAAATTCTCCCTTAAATTAGCTGCAAACTCTTCAGAGATGTCATTTTTCTATTGTCCGTGTCTCATGCTGCCTTCTTAGAGGTCTGACTCTTAAAGTTAAGTCCAGAGAGAGTCTAGTGCTAAGTCTGCCTCCTGTTCCCCCCTCTCCATTTAATGCTATGGTATTTGGTGATTTAAAAATTACTTGTACTGCAAGGAAATTACAACCAGCTTTGCAGGATGAAGGTGGAGCTTTAAATATTGATGCATATATACTTTTCATTTTACTTTCTTTCTCTCTCTCTCTCCATTCTCCCCTCAGCTTTGTTTGTTTGTCCAGTAATGAATTCTACTTGTGCATTTTTACAGAATTTGCAGTGGGGATATGGAAAAGTAGAATCAGAAGGCAAATTTTCAGAGATTGTTTTATTATAGTAGTTCTTAGGGTTTCTAGTGGAGATCGAGCTCTCATTGTATATACAGCTGCACCTAGCACATAATAAGAGACACTCCCTGCTTCAAGGAGCTTGCAGTCTAAATAGATGTGGGAGACAGACAGGAAGTTTCATTATCCCTATTATGCATTTGGAGTAACTGAGGTACAGAGAGATTTAAATGACCTACCTAAGGTGCACAGGAAACCTGAGCAGATCTGGGAAACTAACCCAGATCTCTTGCCTTCCAGAACTGTGCCTTAACCACAATACCATCCTCTTCTTCAGACTTAGCTCCTCTACCCTACCCCACCCCATTCTGAACCCTGCATGATGTACTGTGTAAGTGACTTAAAAAAACCCTTTGAGAGGATCACAAATACAGTTTTGGTAAGTGAAGATTTCAGTGTACCATGCAGAGTAGCAGATAGAATTGCATAAATTTCCACTTTTACATAGAGAGCTATAAATCCTTGGTATGACAGTCTGCTGTTCCTGCCCTCCTGTACTGCCAGCATCTGAATTGGTGCCAGTCAGTAAAGTAAAGAATCTTTCTTTAAAAAGGTGTATAACTCTTTTAGGAGACTACTAGCATTTTAGGTGCCCACAGGAGATTCATATGTTCTATACATCAAAGCTAAACATCTGCAAACTTTTCCCATGGTGTAAATCTTTACAGCTAATTTAGATTTTGTTGCTTTAATTTAGAAGGCTGCATCTGCTCTTGAATATTAAGGGGGCACCAATTATCTTTACTATGTATAAGATCAAATATAGATGATGACTTCAAATAGCTGAGTTACTCACTTCAGTAAACAATTCTGAGACTTATTTTGGAAACTACAAAAAGGAATTGTGTGTGTCTCTTGGTTGAAAAAGATACTTGATTCTTGTTGGTCCTCTGTGGCAGAGACTGGGAAAAAAGGGGAACTCCTTCTACTGTTTCACTTACTGAAATAGCCGGAGTATGCTCTGGAATAATTTGGCATGTTTGATACAACTGGTGTTTCTTAATTTAAAAGTCTTCCTTAAAAACAATGTTAAAATGTTAAGAATTTCCAGTTGCTAGGGCCCCGGGCTGTTTTGGAAAGATGTGGACAGCAAAGAGGTAATCAAACCACATAAAATACTTTGTCATCCAATTTTTCTTGCAAAGATGTTGGGCTCCCTGAGAGAGTGCAGCTTGAATTTAAAACAGTATCCATCCTGTTCAGTTAGGCTCAGCTGACTATCTACAGACAAGGTCACTCACTTGACAGCGTCAGTACTAAATAGGCAGCACTAATCTGTCCTGCAGAGGAATTTGTTCGGCTTACCAGTGACAGAATAGGTTATCACACGCTCTTGCAGATCTTTTTATTCTATTAGTCTCAAACGACCTCTGAAAAGTTTTTTGGCTCTTCCTTGGGAGATGGTCATCTGGCCACAGAATTTTCCATTTCTCATTACATGCACATTGGGTAATGTCTACACTGTGATTTAAAACCTGCAACAGCAGGACTCCTAGCTCTGGTTTACAAACTTGTAGTGTTATGGCACTAAAAACAAGTGTGTAGATATTGTGGCTCAGTCTCTGAAGCCCACCTCTCAATGCCGGGCTTCAGAGTCCAAACTCGAACCCGAATGACTGCAGCTGTTTTTACTGTTGTAGAGTGAGCCTGAATGTGTTGGAGACTCATTGCCCTGAGTTTTAAAATTAAGTGTAGGCTTATCCACTGTTGTCTTATTAAACTTTATTTTGAGTGATAAATTTAAATGTAAGGAGATTTTTTTAAGATTTCCATATAGAAAAACTAACTATATATTATAAGACAAGTACAATTATTGATGTTGTCTTTGCTTACTGTCTATCTTTCTGAGATACTTAAGACCCCCACATTATCTGAGCACTTCATGATATTCGTTGTGTTTTATACAACACCTCTGTAGGCAGCAAAACATTATCATTTTAAAGATGGGGGAACAGGACCACAGAGAGATTGTGAGTAGCTCGTAGTCACACAGGAACTGAGATCCTTTGAATTCCACGGTAGAGCCTAACCACTGAACAATCCTTCCTCTTTTGTTCCTTAAATTAGATCCAGTTTTTGTGAAAGTGAGGAGGCTGATGTCATTGACAAGAGCCAGGGAATTTCACAGACAAGTCATTGTATAAGCTTCTTATTCTTCTCCCCAGCAATGCTCCCCGTGCATCCCTCCTGCTGTTTCAGTTCAGAGTTTTTTCTAAGCACACTCCCAATCATAACAAAATATACTAGATTTTATGATTGGAACAACGGGAGGAGGAGATCACCAAACTGCGTTGGTGTTCTTAGGTGAACAAAAACACAAATACGAGAAAGTGAGGTAGCTGTCTACTAGCTGTCTTGCTTCTCCCCTCCCTTCTTCCTCCCCCCCTTTCTTGCTTCTCTTTCCAGTCTTAAGTTTTTATTATTAATAGAGGGTAAAATGTTCGAGTGCCTACCTAGGGTGTAGGCTCTTAAGTAATATAGGCATCCTTGAACATTTTACCTAGATTTTCTTGGTAACTGACTAAACAGTGGTTCTCAAACTTTATCTTGTGGATCATTTATGATGAGATCCTCTTATGAACACTTCTCCCAATCCTGAGTGCACCCTTTTCCTCTTGTAGCTCTAACACTCATTAACGTGAAAGGGGTCAAATATAAAATAAACTCATCTGACATAAGGAGTGTGGCTGCTTGATTATATCTCATCCATTTTGTCTCCACATTGTTTTTTCCCTGCTTTTCCGTGACATCGGACTTTCAGTTTACTATAGCTGAGTCTCCACTTGTTGCCTGCAGCCCTCACTTCTCTAATTTCTACATGCTGTAGTAAGGAGAGGGCCTGAAACATAAGGCCTTGTATTAGTGGCCTGGTGTGAGCCCTGAGGCCTGGGCTAAAGTAATGGTCAAAATTTGCTAATATAAACCAAAGTTAAGTTGTGAGCAAGAGGTAGGCCCTGCTCAGAAAATCTGGCAAGAACAAGGCTGATATTGCAGAAACACACATTCCTTAGTAGTGCTAATCATAAGAATATATACACAAACCATTGCAGAAAGATGGTACGAGAACACTTCAATACCAGCTGGTACCAGAACACCTCGATATCAGCACACTCCCCAAAGATAACAGAAACACACTGACCCATCCTAAAGATAAGGTCGGGATAACAGCATGATGGATAGAAATGTTTTGATCAAACCAACATGAATGAGGTAATGGGCGGCACCCAAGTACGTCAGAAGGTGGCACTTAGATACGTCGGGGTAGTATGTAATTTGTTTGTATTGATGTATCTCAGAGGGAGTGTCTTTGCCAGCCTAAGGAGCAGTGGAAAGTCCTGCCACTGACTGAGCTGCCTCCATTGTCATGGGCATACATGTCTTAGCACCTGCTAGACTCTACAAGTATACTATTACCGTGTTTCATCGACAATAAACCTGGCCAGGCCCCTTCTCTACTAAACCAAGTCTTGTGGTCTTACTGGGTGGTTCGCCTGAGGTCTGCTGTGCCAGCTATCTGCGCAGAGCTGGGGCGGCATATGGAGGGAACACAGACGCAGCTGATCATCTGACGACACATGCCTTTTCATAGTTTTTGGTCTGCTCTTCTGTATGCTTCCTACCCCTTTAGTTTTGGCAGTCTGCAAATTTGATCCTGGTTGAATTTTCACCAAAGAAATATCTGACAGAGTAAAACATGTTGCATCCAAATAGGATACTCCCATATATCTTTGGATCTTGAGTTACATCACAGGAAACATCCTTGCTTGAAGCTTGATAAATGTTTTGCTATTGTGACAGAAGAAGTTCTGTGGGACCACCTGAAATGCTCCTTAGACCTGCTCAGAGGTCCAGAGAGCATCATTTGAGAATCGTGGCACAAAGGAGAACAATTTTAGGTATCATAGGGCTGAATAAAGGTAACTTTTTTTTTCTTTCTCTTTTAGGATACGGAACCAATATTTGAGGAGGAGTCTAAACCTATTTATTGTCAGAACTGCCAAAGCATTTCTTTCTGTGCATTTACCCAACGTTCACTTTTGGTAGTGTGCTCCAAATACTGGAGGGTAAGGATAACCAGTTAAGTAAAAAAAACTGGCTTTTTCTTAGTAGTGGAGGCTGGTTTAATAAAACTGTTAGTGAGACATAGGAAAAGAAGCTTGGGAAAATGTTAATACTCAATGAACTAATTGATTTATATAGTCTATTTCTAGTATATTGTCTCACAAGGTTGGGAGTATGTTGCTTTCATGCTTTGGACATTATTTAAAAAATAGATGAAAACCCCTTTTTGAAGGCTAAATAGTTGATATGATTTTGTTTAATGCAGACAAAAATCTGCAAAATCTAAATAAATAGAAAGCATGATATGCCGTACCATATTTGTAATGTGTATCAGAGCATTGCAAATATGACACAGACATTGTAATTTCTGTAACAAATTTATTTTCTTGGTTATTTTATGGAGTTGAGTATGTATTAAGTATCTTCTTATGTAAATGCTACCACAGGTAATAGAATTGAATGTTCCTTAAAACTAAATATGTGGAGGTGTTAAATTATCAGCTATCCAAACATTTAAAATATGACCATGTATTGATAAACAAATAGACGTTTTGTTTTTGTTTAATTTTGCTTACGTCCAGGTTTTTGATGCTGGAGATTATTCCTTGTTATGTTCAGTTCCCAGTGAAAATGGACAAACTTGGACTGGCGGTGACTTTGTATCAGCTGATAAAGTGATCATATGGACAGAAGATGGACAAAGTTTTATTTACAAACTACCAGCCAGGTACTCAGAATTTTAAATAATGGAGCACATATGCGGTAGCAGGTAAAACTCAGAAATGTGGAATAAAAATAAAATGTTAAATTTGTTTGATCCCTAAATCAGACTAATGTTGTAGAAACTAAAATGCCACTAACATACCTTAAAATTTGTATATCCCCAAAATGTTGTACCTTAAGGTAATAATAAAGTCAAAGCTTCAGACACGTATTTTCCATCATTACTATGATCCTTTGTCATTTGTTATTGCTGACATTGGAGAGTTATGTGGTGTTACTGGGTTTACTTTTCCCTTGAAGATGTGCCGTGAACAAGTTCAAGCATGTATTTTAAATATTTTGCTGAATCAGGGACACATCGAGGGAAGAAATATTATTTGTGCTATGTTAATTAGGATCAACAGGATGTTGTTACAGTAAGTTAAGTGTAGTATTTCAACCTTTAAAAAGTGGACTTACAGCGCATTACTTATTTTTGTACACACAAAAGGTAAAAGATCAGACTTGGTGGGTTTTTAAAGTATGTTTCCACCGAGGATACTTTTTTTAATGTTAATCAGACCCTTGTCTTTACTTCGTGGTTATGACTGGTTTCTGCTGAAATCATTGTTATCAGAACCACCTCAGCTGGGAATGTCTACATTGTATGCTGCTGATTAACTTGAATGGTCTGTGTTCCCAATTAATGGTTTAAAGATAAGGAATAGAACTAAACTGAACTCTTTAAAGTTGGAGCCTTCGGGACGCTACAGATAGTTTAGTTTAGTGGAGGACTGTGAATGACACAATTAGTGATAACATTAAAGACTTTATTTAAAATAAAATAATCAGCTCAAGTAAACAGGTATTGCAGTATAAAGATACATTGCATTTATTCCATATTCCAAGATGAAACGGTGCATCCAGGGGTAATCAGTCCCTGGTTGAGAAGAACGGGCATGTAATCCTTTCTTTAATGGTACCTTGATGGCCAATGAGTGTGCTAACCTAAAATTAATGTGCTACCATTTTTATAATCAGTTATAATACCCCTTAATTAATTAGGCCCACCTTTTACCATATCTATATTTTCACCACCATGATGAAATATTTTCTACTTTATAATAGACTATTTCACATGAAATGGCATCTTAATTGACATCTATGTAAATATTGTTCCAGTAACTATTAGTACAGATAACATTCTTCCAAAACATTCACATTTTGTCTAGAGCATTTGTTAAAACCAATACATGTTTGCTGCATGGCCTGCCTTACCTCTAACCTGACCCTGAATTGTCTACTTCACTCAGATTTTATTAGGCCTTATTATCCTCATATCTTCTTAGACCCAAAAATGGGCACTTACATTTCAGCACATTGGTATAAATAAACATCATCTTTATAGGCTACACTCTTTCTCAACTCCATTTGCATGAAATATGCTGTGATTCTTGCTGAGTTTGTAGCCGGTGCAAAATTGTTTTATGCTTCTCTGATTATGTGTTGAGATCCTGTTTAACCTTTCCTAAGCCACTGTTTGATCTAATTTCTGTATCGCATGTCTTGAACATTATCTGGGTGAGTTTTGGAACCAGTTTGGTATAAGCTTACTAACAGTATTCCAGGTCAAGCTAATATTTCTTGGTAACTTGTTGCTGGTCTGTGGGCCTGCTAGTTTGTACAGTATACAAGAGTGTGTCTCCAGCCCCAGAATCAGTTATCTGATGTTTTTAGAAAGCAGTTTTATCACTTTTCTTTTTAGTTATTGTCATGACAGAAAGACTCTCTTATCCAAGATGCTTTGTTTTTGTAATGACATGTTGTGGTAAATACATTTTAGTTGCACATGATTTGGATCGTAATTCAGTACAGGCGAGTCTCACCTTACGTGCATTTCAGATGCACGAATTCAGCTTTGTGCAGTCGGCAAAAACAAAACAAAAAAAAGAGAAAAACAACAATTTAAATACTGTACCTGTAGCGAGGGCTATTCCGCCTGCCATTCCACTCAATGTAATTTTGACTATACCCGTTTTTCACTTTACGTGCTGACAGCGGAATGTAACCCCAGTGTAAGATGAGACTTGCTTATATGTGTAACAGGAAAATTAAACAGTTGTCTCAATCTGAGCTAGAAAATGATTGTTTGTCTTTAAGTATAGTATATGTAGCCACTTGCAATTTTAATTCTTTAATTGTTCTCAATTATATAGTCTTCTGACTGAACAACTGTATTTGTCTGGGGAGCATGTCTCTTCATAATGTATAAACTCTTAGGTTTCGTATGCAGAATCTAATAAGGATCAGTAGAATTCTGTGTGGAGTTCAGAGTATTAGGCCTGGTCTACACTACAAGTTTAAACTGATTTTAGCAGCATTAAACCGATTTAACGCTGTATCCGTCCACACTACGGGGCCCTTTATATTGATATAAAGGGCTCTTTAAATCAGTTTCTGTACTCCTCCCCAATGAGAGGAGTAGCACTAATATCGGTATTACCATATCGGATTAGGGTTAGTGTGGCCGCAAATCGACGGTATTGGCCTCCAGGCAATATCCCACAGTGCACCACTGTGACCGCTCTGGACAGCAATCTGAACTCGGATGCAGTGGCCAGGTAAACAGGTAAAGCCCCGTGAAATTTTGATTTTCATTTCCTTGAGACGGTTAACCAGCCGTCCTGTACATCTACTGGAATGACCGGGAGTCATTCCTATTTTTACCCAGGCGCCCCGGCCAGCCTCACCTGAGCCAGCAAGGAGCACTCATCGGCGTGATGGTTGATGACGGAGATCAGTCATATTGCACCATCTGCCACGGGGAGGGAAAAGGAGCCGGATAACTGCTCTCCATGCTGCAGCATCGCGTCTTACCAGCAGCATTCAGTAGACACAGGGATTGAAAGAATATCAAGAAACTATTTCTTTCCCTTTCTTTCACTGCGGGGGGGGGGGTAAATTGACGAGCTATTACCCTGAACCACCACCGGACGATGGTGTTTGACCCTACGGCACTGGGAGCTCAGCAAGAATGCAAAATACTTTTCGGAGACTGCTGGGGACTGGGGATAGCTGGGTCCTCATGCTACCCTCACTCCCTCCCTCCTCCTTCCAATTGAGCATCCATTGAATCTCTGGCTCTCCGTTAGCTTGCAGCGGCACTGTGTAGCTGGAGATTTTTTTTCAAACGTTTCGGCATTTCGTTTCTGTAACGGAGCTTTGATAGAACAGATTTGTCTCCCCATCAGCAATCAGATCAGTACTTTCCGTACGGCCATTCGGAGCTCCTTTTTTGGATTTGACTGCATTGCCACCTGCTGCTGATCAGGCCCGTGGGCTAAACGCTGTGTGTCCCTAACTTGAAGTGCTGGCTGGTAGAAACAGCGACTGCTGCAGAAAGCAGTTGCGCAGAGCAGGTAAATCCGGCATCTCCTTTTCCCTCCCCGGTGCCACCGATTGGTTGCCAATATGAAACCTGATCTCCGTCATTTCTACCATCAAGCCGTGATGGAGTGCTCATGTGCTCGGGTAGGTGAGGCGCCGTGGGGCGGCCTGGTAGGACCATAGGTGACGCTGTCTCGGGCATTGGGTTTGGTTTGGCCCTGGGTACATATCTTCCGGCGGTTTAAGTTCATTCCCCGTTTTTTTCATATTCCACGTAAGAATCGGACCTACCATTTCCGTTCGCGTCTTCCACTGGGGCCTCAGTAAACCGTGCCCTGGTCTTTATCCATTAGCAAGGTGGGGAGCTTAGAGCTTGAGGGCTCAGTTCGAAGCCCCCTCTCTCCGCTTGTCCTCGTCGTAAAGGACCGTAAGAATTGCTTGTATATTAGTGCCTTGGACTCATCATAGCAAGCGGGAATGCTCTAGTGGTTCCTCTCTCTCCTCTCTGCAGCCGCCACCGAATTAATGTTGCCTGCGCTGAGGACTGGTGTCGATTAAGCCGGCAAGGAAAGGCTGCCTCCCCCATTTTTAATCTCACTAACAAAGTTTCCCTATGTTCTATTCCTGCCATTCTTTATAACTTCAAATTGACAACAAATGGGTGGGGGCAACTGCCGACGGTAAAGCCCCAGAAGGTTGGTGGTGAGGAGGGAAACAGGCAACGGGTGGGCGTTGTTTTGCAGTGGCAAAAACCCCTGTGCAATGGCATGTAGCTCATCCATTCTATGTTGGGATCTCGAACACAAAGAGCAAACCTGTTGCCTCCTCTGATACAACTGGTTCTCTAGTAACAGCTTGCCCCCATTATTCTAGGCAGGGAAGTTGAACCTCTTATTTTTAAGAAACCATAAAAGGAAGGATTGACCTCGGGGAACAGTCATTCCCAGCTTTTGCTTTATGCACCTACCGCCAATCTCAGGCCAGGGGCACTCCATGATAGCAGCAAGACCCAATAAAGAGGACAACGATCACCGTCCATCTCATTGCCAAATTACGCCGGCAGCAGAACGGTACAGAAACGACTGATAACCATTCCTCCTGCTTTTATCATGCAAAAGCATTGAATGCTGCTTGTGCTAACAAACGCTTAGAATAATTCGCCTCTGTCAGAGGCATCCAGTAACAACATACAATTGACGCATAAATAAATAAAAAAGCCTGAAACGGGCCCTCCATGGTTGCCATTGCTATGCGTGTCCCTGCCAGGGCAAATCCCAGGGAAAAAGGCGCGAAATGATTGTGTGGATGTTGCTTTCCCGGAGGATAGGAAAATGAGTGCTTGAACGAATTTACCCAGAACCCCACCGCGACAATGATTTTTTGCCCCATCAGCCCCTGGGGCTTCTCAACCCAGAATTCTAAGGGGCAGGAGGGGAGACTGCGGGAACTATGGGATAGCTACGGAATAGCTTACTCACAGTGCAACGCTCTGGAAATCGATGCTAGCTCGGGGACCACCATGGACGCACACCGCCGAATTAATGTGCTTAGTGTGGCTGCATGTACTCGACTTTACACAATCTGTTTTATAAAACCAGTTTATGTAAAATTGAAATAATCCTGTAGTGTAGACGTACCCTTAGCTTAAACCTGTAAAGCCCTAATTGGTTTGGGATAAGAGAGAGCATCTCTCTCCACATCATATACCGCCACAGCAGGGATCAACAGAAGTGCTTGAGCTAGAGCACCCTCAATATAAATGGGAGGGAGCTGCTGGCAGGACACTTTGTGAGGAATCCTTGGTTTTGGCACTTGCTCCTCCTGCTCCTTGGTCCACCAGAGGCTAGACTGAACCTCCCAGGTCCTCTTCAAAGCTCATCTTTCTTTTCTAAGGCCATTGAGGTAGACGTAGACTGAGCTGGATACATTTATGAGTAGTCCTCTGTTTATATTGTGATTTTTAGTTTACGTGAAATAAACCTAGATGACTGAATGGGCATCTGTATAGTTATATATTGAAAAATTGACAAAATGAGTAAATATAATATAGTGGAAACACTGATTTTTTTTTAAAGTATTTTTTTGTTAGTAAGTTCTGCATTTAAATAGTGATACAGTAATAGATTCTTAATAATGTCAGAGTTCTAAATTGGTGTCTTTTGTTGTTCTGTGTTAAACTCAGTTGCCTACCAGCTAGTGATACGTTTCGCAGTGATGTGGGAAAAGCTGTTGAAAATTTAATTCCTCCTTTACTGTTCAGTGTATTGGACCGAGCAGATAAACAGGTAAAACACATTCCTTGTCTTGTGGATTATGCTGTGCATGGTTTTTATATATAAATATTGCTCACAAATATTACAAATTGTCTATTTCTTCTCCTTAGTTAAAGTTAACATTTTCAGAGAGTATCTGACTTTTTAAAGTGTAATTCATTTGGCTTAATTTCTTTTAGTATTTCATGGGTGTGTGTATGTGGGTTTTTTTTAAGATAAATGTCATAATTAGCACTGTACAGGTAAGATCAGTTTGTTTTCAGTTCTGCAGGCATCCTCACACCAATGCACCAATTGAGATATCATTTTTCCTTTCTTTTCAGTGAAGTATTGTTAGATGGTATCCTCCAGTAATACTCTTCTAGATCAGGCATGTCATACTTATTCTGAGCCTGAATTATAGATTTGGTTAGAGTGCATGAGGTGTGAGGTGGGAAAAAGCTAACAAGCAAGGAGGCAAGTTTCACAGTCTTGCCCAATTGCTACTGGAGAATGAGTCTCAATATCTAAGGGAGTGCTAAGTAATACATTTACACAAATCTAAGGTTGTTTTTTTTTTTTAAAATTGAAATTCATTTATGAGCTTCCTTGCCTCTGTCCATTAATTTGGATTGCGATTTATTCCCCTCTTTGACCATCCTCACCAACTCTTTTTTGAATTTTTTCTCTCCCTTTTCTCCATCCCCTGCTCTACTTTGGACACTTTCCTTTTCCTCATCCCCGGCACACCATTTGGAGGGTCTTGTGTACCATTCTCCCTCCCCACATACGCACAACTTGTGGGTTCCCCCTCTCCTGTGTTCTCTCCTCACCGTTTTAGGATTTGTCCATCCCTCTCCCTTGATTCCCCAGACCCCTGTTTCGTAGAGGAAGCAGCAGAGAAGGAGACACTGATAATACAAATTTTTAATGATGATAAGGGTTTTTTCTTTTTTAAATATATAAATAAATACACACATAGTAAGACGTCTAAGCTGTCTCGGATTACTCTACAGTCATGTTACTGCAGCATATAACAAATTTCTCTTTGTATGTATTATTTTGGTTTTTTTTATTTTTGGGTTGTTTTTGTCCCTTTTATGCTACTGTCATATTAGGCTGAAGAGCTTAGTTCTGTGCAATTTAAATAAAACAGTCTTCTGGAAAATGTTGCCTTTTGAATACTGAAACCTAAGTAAAGTAAAAGCTTTGTTATCCGGCATGGTGGGAGGATGGGGGAGAGGGGTGCTGGTTAGGCAAAAATTCTTGTTAACTAAGAGTTATACTGACCAATGGAGGAAGGGAGTTTGGGTGTGGGAGGGGACTCTGGGCAGGGGGCTGGGGCGCGGAAGGGGTTTCGCGTGCTGGATCTGGGTAGTGCTCACCTTGGTTCCCTGGAAACGGCGACTTGTCCCTGCTGCTCTTAGGCATAGGGCGGCCAGGTGGCTCTTCAGGCTGCCTCCACCCACAGGTGCCACCACCACAGCTCCTATTGGCTGCGGTTCCTGGCCAATGGGAGCTGCGGGGCGAGGTGGGGGCAGTGCATGGAGCCCCCATGGCTGTTGCTCTGCCGAGGAGCAGCAGGGACATGTCACCGCTTCCATGGAGCCACGCGGAGCCAGGTAGGGAGCCTGTTGGCCCCGTGTCAACTGGACTTTTAATGGATATCAGAAATGCCGGGTTCTAGAGTTTTCCGGTTGGTAAAGTGCCGGAAAACACAGTTTTTACTGTATAACTGCAATGTAATGCAATGAGGTGGCAAAAAGTCAGTGTAATTTTTGGGCTCTGTACCTCAGAAGTTTTGTGCCAAAGGGTGGTGAATCATTAACAGAAAAATCTGGACAAACTGAAGGGACTGCAGAGAAAGTAACAAAAATGATTGAAGAGCTGAAGGGATTTATGTAGAATCCGAGAAAAGACTGGATGTATGGAGTATATGCTCTGTAGCTTGGCTAAGCAACTGCCAAAGTGAAGCGTACTGACAAATATTTGAGGGGTATGTGGAAATACATAGTATGGTTCAAGGGATGCCTAACAATTGGACTGAAATTAAGCAAAGGTAAACTTTGGGTAAATATTGGGTAAAACTAATTGAGTGATATTTATAAGACTCTTTGGAATAGTTTCCTCAGGGAAATAATGGAAGCCTTTTCTTATTTAAAATGATATTAGGCAAAGTGCTAGACAGGATATTATTGGGAACAATCCTGCACTGACAGAGATATGGACCAAGAAAACCTAATGTCTCTTCCATCTCTGTTTTCTTCAATGAAACTTACAGTAGATTTTGAACATCCGGCAACTGTACTTCAAAAGGGATAGAGTTTCAAAAGTGCTCAGTACAGGGCAACTGTAAGTGCGGTGCTGAAATGGGAGTTGAATTCTTTTGGAAGTCTAGACAAAAGTGTATCGCTATTGTATAACTTGATGGCTTTTTTGACACTGTAAGCACTGAGATGCTTAAAACAATATTCATATTCATAGATAGGTAAAAGCAGCAGAGAATCCTGTGGCACCTTATAGACTAACAGACGTTTTGGAGTGTGAGCTTTCGTGGGTGAATACCCACTTCGTCAGACGCAGGTAGTGGAAATTTCCAGGGGCAGGTATATATATGCTAGCAAGCAAGCTAGAGATAACGAGGTTAGTTCAATCAGGCAGGATGAGGCCCTGTTTAGCAGTAGAGGTGTGAAAACCAAGGGCGGAGAAACTGGTTCTGTAACTGGCAAGCCATTCACAGTCTTTGTTTAGTCCAGAGCTGATGGTGTCAAATTTGCAGTGAAACCACTCTGACATTATCATCAAAGAGGCTGATAAAGGAGGTGCTGTTGTCTCATGAACAGGTCTGACTACCAAAGGAGGCCGCAGACAACTCTCCAATACCAAATTCTACAGGCCACTTCCCTCAGATCCCACTGAGGAATACACTAAGAAACTGCAACATTTGCAGGACCATCCCTACACTAACACCGGACAAATCAGCATACCCTTAGAGTCACGACCAGGGTTATTCTATCTACTACCCAAGATTCACAACCCGGAAATCCTGGACGCCCCTCATCTCGTCATTGGCACTCTCACTGAAGGACTGTCTGGATATGTGGACTCTCTGCTCAGACCCTATGCCACCAGCACTCCCAGCTATCTCTGTGACACCACTGATTTCCTGAGGAAACTACAATGCATTGGTCACCTCCCAGAAAACCCATCCTAGCCACCATGGTATAGGAGGCTCTCTACACAACATCCAACACAAGATGGAATAAGCTGTCAGGACATATCCCTGATGGATGCCCAACAGAACACTGGGCTGGCTGAGCTCTGGACCTTTATATAACTCACACAACAAACTTTTTTTCAAGTTTGATGACAAGATACTATCTCCAGATAGTGGACGGCTTATGGGCATCTGCATATGGCCCCCACAATATGAAATATTTTATGGCTGACCGTGGAAACAACGCTTCCTCGGCTCTCGTCCACTCACCGCCCCTTCTCTATCTACCGTTACATTGATGACATCTTCATCATCTGGACCCTGGGAAGGGAGACTCTAGGAAAATTCCACCATTGATTTCAACAACTTCCACCCCACCATCAACCTCAGCCTGGACCAATCTACAACGGGAGGTCCACTTTCTAGACACCACGGTGGCATAAGTGATTGGTCACATAACCACCACCTATATCGAAACTACTGGACCGCTATGCCTAACTTCATGGCCTCACAGCTTCCATCCCAGGCACAATCACACGATCCATTGTCTACAGCCAAAGCACTGTGGTACAACGCATTGCTAACCCTAGACGCAGACCACAACCTAATCAAATCTCCACCAAGCATTCTCAAAAACTACTTCACCGCACGAGGAATTAGGAAACAGATCACAGGCCAGACGTGTACCCAAAGCCTCTACTGCAAGACAAACCCAAGAAAAAGAAACCAACAGGACTCCACTGGGCCATCAACTACAGCCCAGCTAAAACCCCTCCAACGCATCATCAGGGTATCTACAACCCTCTGGACAATGATCCCACACTTTCACAGGTCTTGCGGCGCAGGCAATCCTTTGCCCACAGACAACCTGCCACCTGAAACGTATTCTCACCAGCAACTGCACACCGTTCCGTAGTAACTCTAGCTCAAGGACCAAATCATCTGCAACAGAACCTCGATTGCACTTTCTGCCACATCATTCTACCCAGTACACCATCACAGGGACCCAACCGATCAGCCATACCTCCACCGGTTCATTCACCTGCACGTCCACAATGTAAATATGTATGCCATCATATTTGCAGCAATGCCCCTTTGCTTACTGTACATCGGCCAAACTGGACAGTCATTATGGAAGGGATTAAATGGACAACAAATCAGATATCAGGAATGGCAATATAACAAAGAACCGGTTCTAGCGAGAGCACCTTCAAACCTCCCTGGCCACACTACTATAGCAGACCTTAAGGTGGCCTATCCGTGCCAGCAAAAAATACTTCAGGACCGACTTCAAAGAGAAACTGCTTGGGCTTCAGTTCAATCTGGCAAATTTGACACCATTCAGGCTCAGCGGGGACTAAACAAAGACTGTGAATGGCTTGCCAATTACAGAACCAGTTTCTCCTCCCTTGGTTTTCACACCTCTACTGCTAGAACAGGGCCTCATCCTCCCTGATTGAACTAACCTCGTTATCTCTAGCTTGCTTGCTAGCATATATATACCTGCCCCTGGAAATTTCCACTACCTGCGTCTGACGAAGTGGATATTCACCCACGAAAGCTTACGCTCCAAAATGTCTGTTAGTCTATAAGGTGCCACAGGATTCTCTGCTGCTTTTACAGATCCAGACTAACACGGCTACCCCTCTGATTCATAGATATGCATAAGTTAAAAAGAATAACTTGGTCACAAAATAGTTTTTTAAGAATACTTTTTTTTTAATTTAACCATAATCATGTCCCAACAAAAAGATTGAAACCTTTCCTGACTATTTTATTATTGGACACTGTTTAATTCATTCTATATTCTGTTTGTATTTCACATCTTTATTGCTGTTAACTTTCATCATTTCAAACCACACCTTTCAGTCCTCTGTTGCAATTAAAATGTCTATTTTAAAATTCTCCCTGATATATTTTATGTTTATAATATACTCTGTAATTACTCGTGGTTTTGTTTTGCTATGTGTTACTTTGTTTTCCCATTCTTGTTTGTCTTTAAAAGGTATAGCAGGAATAGAGCAGGTTATGTGAGGGAAGTTATTGTCAAGATTAGGAACCTGCCATATGCATCTGAAATTGTTCTAATATGTCTTTATTTTACAGCTGCTAATCTGTCCCCCTGTTACTCGATTCTTCTATGGACGCAGGGAGTGTTTCCATAAACTTCTAATCCAGGGAGATTCTTCAGGGAGACTGTGTATTTGGAATGTGCCAGATACACTTGAACTGCAAGACAACACAGAAGGTAGCATTAACTAATACATAGTGACTTGCTGCCAAAACTTTTAACAAGTCGCTCCCTTCTTTTGCTCACTTGGTTATGTGTGTGACATTCACTGAGTGAACGTGCTTCCTCTTCTCTAAATCCATTAATTTCATATGCTTGTCTGTCTTCTAACATAACACCATCATCAATGGTTTGTGATATAAGAACCTGATTAGAACCATTTTTTCCATTCCTGCTCTTCTGCAAGCTTCTTCAGGTGGTGGATTGGGTGAGGGAACAAATCTCTCTAGTTAGTGTGAGGAGGGGCAGATATGGGAATGAGGTGGAGGGGAAGTCTCCTTTCTGGCCTGGATTTCCCACTATCTCTTGTTAAAGCAGATGAGTGGTTGCAGGAAGACCAGGTGGTATGACTCCCTGTGCTACTGGAAGCTTCTGTGAGGGTGGCAGAAGAGGAATTCTTCTTGCAGTAGCTGCTATTGCTGTGGCAAAGCAAGGCAAACTTGTGGTGTGAAACCTGCCTGAAGAGAGTGAGTGCTGGTTCGCTCCCAGCCTTAGGATGTGATGGCAATTTTAACATACAGAGTTGGACCCAGCATTTTTGGGTGTATCTGAGATTTTTTTTTTTCTTGCTGGGTGGCTCAGTTTTCTGGAGGCTCACACAAACTGCCTCCTGCATATCATTGCTAGTGTGCTTAGTGGAACACCTCTGTACCAGCACCCAGTACTTTTATTTTCAGTACGTAAATGTTCTTCACCTAAGTTTTAGTTTTATACACTAAAATGCTCTTATCCCCTGATAAACTAGGGAATTAAGGAAAAAATACAGATACAGTTTTGTTAATCTGTACAGTACTGGTATTTAACAAAATACTATGTGCTAGGGGCCATATTAGCCTCTTCAAACCAAAGACCCAATCCTTCAAATATTTACACATGTACCACCACCTTCAGGCCTATAACATGACTCTGCTCTTTCTGTGTACCCCTCTATCCAAGCCACTAATAAATTTTGCTTCTTGTTCCTGTACAACATCACCAAAACCCAGCCTTTCCTCACTGTTCACATAACTAATATTGTCATCCAGGCCATCATTATCTCACATCTTAACTACAGAAACATCCTCCTCATCTGTTGCTGACAAATGCAGTCTTGCCTCCCTTAAATCTATTCATAATGCTGCTTCAAAAATAATCTTCCTGTCTTGTTACATGGATCATATCACCCTTATACGCATACACCTTTTGCATTCCTCCACCGACTCCTCCCCTTTCTCCCTTTCTCTACATGAAGCACAAAGTACTTGTCTTCCTCTTTTTAGGCTCTTCATGGCTGCCTCTACTTTGCCCATAATTTCAGTGTTCTATAGAGATGTAGACTCCCACCTTCTCTCTGTGAATGATGCTGCCCTTGGTTGGCTATTTGTCACAGTTTCAGACAAACACTGCTGTGCACCTTACATGTCGCTTCTTTATACATAGAAGAAACTCCCTGTAAAAATCTGCAAGGTCACTTACTACATTGTCCTCCTTTAAATCTCTCTTTATTTTGTGATGACTAAAAAAACCCAACCAAACTTTGGTAGTGGTTAAACGAGTGCTACGACACTGCTTTCATACTGATTTCAGTTGTCTTGCTGTTCCCTTGTGCTTCCATTTTCCTGATATATTTGTCATAGCTGTCTGCTGTCTATTGTTTTAAGATTTTAAGTTCTTCAGAACAGGGAGTATTTCTTTGTGTTCCTTCAGTGTCTAGTACAAAGGTGTCCTGGCTCCAAGTGCTACTGCAATGCAAAAAATAATGTACTTCAATCAAACGACTAATAAATTAAGCATGTGCACAAGTATATTTAGAATCAAGACCACCAGAATTGGCTTTGATGGAGTGTGTTTTTTTTCACCTTCCTCACAGCGGGTGTGAGGATGGACCTTTTTTGGTAAATAGAAAAGGTGGTAGGCCATATGTCGCAACTTATTTTGTAATATTGGGTGGATGTTCAGTGCAGGTACTCCATAGGGAGGGCAGCTACTGACCAGATAAATAGCCTGGTAAAGGACTTAAAAGGAGATACTGGATAAAAAAACAGAACGTAGGATGGGATTCAGGGACTCCCCTGACTGGTACGGCAGGGAGCCAACTCCCTCCATTCTCATAATCCTCCGTAAGCCTCTTGCGAAGCTGGTGGATATTAAGATCCAAGCCATGGGTTGGCTGGGGGACCTGGATGGAAAAAAAGCAGGGCTGGTGGAAGCCCGGAAAATTGATTTGAATAAGCATGGATTTGCCTGCACAGTACATTTTATCTGCTGGGTTGTCCCAGACATCTGTATAATAAAGTTGTGGCCTGATTAAAACCCATAACAAGTCTCCTGTCCTTCTTGTGGTATACCCAGACAATCAAGAGATCTTCAAAGAACAACTAGATGTTAAAGAAAGGGGCTGTGAGTCAGTAGATTCTTCTGATCAGTTAGTAAACCAGTGTTGCACGGGGTTCCTACAGCAATCTTCTTTCAGATGAGTTTGAGAGTTGAAGTCTTAGTTGTGTTTTGTCACTGAAAAAATCCAATAGTACTTTTCACAAGACTTAAAGGAGTTAACTGGGATCTCTTACTAAATTCCATGTCTGGTAATTGCCATCTATCTAAATAAGTTCCTTGTGCAGTTTAAGTTGGATACATTCTTTTTCAATTCCTTTCTCAAACTCTGGTCTGGTATTTCTGTGTGCTAGTAGAGTTGAGTGTTAAAGTTTGAAAGTGACTGACTGCATTGTTGTGGTAAGTGAATTAATCTCCAATATGTGTTTTTTGTACTTACTTACAAGGGTTTTGTAAATTTTACTAATACACCACTATCCTGATATATAACGCTGGTTCATACAAGGCAGTAAAGCTCTGACACGCTGCTCTGAGCACTGTGTTAAGGGTGCCAAACCAGGCTGGTGGGGTTTGATAAGGGGCAGAGGGTCTCGGGGGCGGTCGGGGCTCGCCCCTCCTCATAGGGTCTGGGGGGCAGGAATGATGAGAGGGCACTTTTGGGGGCTCGCAGTTCCAGAGTGGCCCGGGGGATTAGCAGGGAGCCAGGAGCAGCCTGCTCTGCTTCCCTCGCCGTGTCCCCAGCTGTGTCGCTTGGGGAGACGCGCTTTGGGGAAGGGATCCCCCCGCACTCACCAGCAGCGGCGGAAGCGGAGCAGCCTAGCCCCAGCCCGCTCCAGTCCACCAGCTCCCAGCCGCAGTGCTCCGCTTCCTGCTGCAGGTGAGTATGTGAGGGCATCCTTTCTGCAACCTCCCCACACTCACCTGCGGCGGGAAGCTGAGTGCCACGGCTGGGTGCTGGCGGAGTGGAGCGGGCTGGGGCTGGGCTGCTCCGCTTCCCGCCGGTGTGTGGATGGGTGGGTGGGTGGATAGGGGTTGGAGCAGTCAGGGGATAGGGAGCAGGGGGGTTGGGTGGGGTCCTGGGAGTGATTAGGGACGGGGGTCTCTGGAAGGGGCAGTCGGGGAACAAGGAACGGGGGGCCAAAGCAAGTTTTATGTAACACGGTCTCACTTATAACGTGGTGAGATGTTTTGCCTCCCGAGGACTGTGTTATATCGGGGTAGAGGTGTGTTGATAAATGGCTTTGAGATCTTCTCAAGACAGGTGGTGTCATTATTTTAATCACTTCTGTTTTTTTAAATAGGACTGCAAATGACAACTTCAACTTCTCTGCAAGAAGCTTTTTGTAAACTTACTCCTCATCCTGCTGGAATTATAGACCAGTTAAGCTTAATACCAAACAGTAACGAACCACTTAAAGTTACAGCCAGCGTGTATATCCCAGCACATGGACGTCTGGTTTGTGGTCGTGAAGATGGAAGCATTGTTATTGTGCCAGCAACTCAAACGGCAATAGTTCAGCTTCTGCAAGGAGAGCACATGCTGAGGAGAGGTATGTGAGCAAACATTAGATATACATGGCTGAATTACAAAAGGTGCTGGTCGTCTGCTAACAGTGTTGACATAAATAGGAATTGTGGGAGCTCGCTTTTCAGCATCCAGTGCTTTAGCGAATAGAAGATAAAAAGGGAACCATTTTTGCCATACCCTTGATAACCGCTAAATTCTTGTATATCAGGAGAAATATAAATAATAAACACAAGCTGGTTCCTAGCTCATGTTATGCTGTCTGGAGTGGCTCACAACTGTTGGTACCTACCTCATGATAGACTGTCAGAAAACAGGGTAGACTCCCCAACATGGTATCGTGTTCTATAACTAGATTTCACCAAACCAGTAACAAATGTGAACTAGATCACTATGTCACAGACAGTCCCCTTAGCCTCTCCAGTCTATCTTGCCACCCAGGCAAACTGGACTTTATGATAAAAGGTCACTTAAAAAATCATACCACATCAGGTTGTGCCCAGTCCCAAGAAACCAATCACTTATCTCAGATCAATTGGTACTCTAGATCTTACACCAAAGACAATGTTGGTAGCCAATTCTACAGTAAACTAACAAAAGGTTTATTAGCTAAGAAAAGGAAATGAGTTACTGAGAGGTTAAAGCAGGTGAAATATATGCACAGGTGAGCCACAGTTTATAATTCCAAGTGGTGGCAGTGATGTAATAAACTGCCAGTTTCCCAAAAGTCTTTTCAGGGTACCGAGATTGTCTCTGGTGATCTCTGCCTTGTATCTGGTGCACTTCCATCTAAGAGTTCAAACAGTCCAGAGATGAAGAATATTTCCTTGAATCCATACTTACAGATTCTTCTCACAGAAAACAAGCTGACAGTGTCACTACCCACATGGGCTTTTTCTTTGATGGTAGAGCATGAGGGATGCATTTTGAGTCTGACCTCTAATCATCACACACAATGACCCCTTCCTTTGAAATTCACAGAATCACACAGAATCACAGATTATTAGGGTTGGAAGGGACCTCAGGAGATCATCTAGTCCAACCCCCTGCTCAAAGCAGGACCAATCCCCACTTCCCTAAATGGCCCCCTCAAGGATTGAACTCACAACCCTGGGTTTAGCAATTAGCTCTTTTCTGTCAGAGTTCTTCATTTGCATTCTACAAAGTTTCTTTCTCATTTGATGGGTTATTTAGTTACAGGGATACGCACAATATAAATGTTTGCTACTACATTATAACAGGACAACGGGGGGAAGCTTCCTAACAGTGGGGGGGCCAATGGTGCTTGAACCGTGGCCCCATTCCCTTGCATCGCCCCTTCCCCCACGGGCCCACTCCCACACTGGCTTTTCCGTGCTGCCTCCTTCCCCCCATTACTCGTCCTTACGGCTTGTAAAAAGTGGGAGGGCCATTGTCCACTGGACCACCCTGTTCCAACCCCCCTGTAACAGGACACAGATAAGTGAAAACAATGCAAATAACATCCCTTTAGTTTTCATGAAGTTTAAACACCAAATACACTCTAAGTGATTTAACAATCACTGTGATCTAAACTACTAAACAAGTGTATTGGCCTGGGGCTTTGGCATGAGCTGGTACCTGTTCTACCAGTGTTACAACTAGTATATCTCCTCGAGGGATGAGGAAGGAAGAGTGAAGATTTGAGAATTCTCCCTGCCTCCTTTACCTCTCCTGCTAAAATTATACTTAGTTTTTTAATTAAAACTATTGTTGAATATTGAAAGTTATTTTTTTGTCCTATTAAACTTTTTTTTTTTAAATTATTTCCCAGGTTGGCCACCTCACAGAAATCTCCGGGCTCATCGGAACAAAGTTACATGTTTACTGTATCCTCATCAGGTCTCATCTCGTTACGACCAAAGATACTTGATCTCAGGTGGTGTGGATTTCTCAGTCATTATATGGGACATCTTTTCTGGAGAAATGAAACACATCTTCTGTGTCCATGGTGGAGAGATTACACAGCTTCTAGTTCCACCAGAAAACTGTAGTGTAAGTTTTTTATATTAAATGCACACTAGTATCGTGGATTCTCCACTCGTCTATAATGGACATTGGGGGTTAAAAGAAGGGCAGCTTTAAATGGCCTTTCCCTTCCTCGTAGCATTCCTTGATATTTTGCAATACTTTTTTTTGGCTGGAAAGGTTGGGTACCACTGGAAGGAAGTCATATGACCTTGCCAACTTCTTGCTGTCTAAAGTTCTTTCTCTTCCTTTAGTTTGGCACTGTTCTTGGCTAAGCAGTTCTGCTTTATTCTTGTTCATTCCCATACTCATAATTAAGGCTAAGATTTTGTCACGGATATTTTTAGTAAAAAGCAGGGACAGGTTGCGGGCAATAAGGAAAAATTCATGGAAGCTCGTGACCTATCCATGACTTTTACTAAAAATATGCATGACAAAACGGGAAGCTGCGGGGTCCCCATACCACCATGGTGGATCCGATCTGCAGGGTACCCCTGCTGCAGCTGGGAGGTCGGGACCCCCACAATTCCTAGCTGTCACAGGCAGTGGGGGGACCTGGCAGCTCCCAAGTGCTGCCAGCTCAAGTCATGGAGGTCTCTGGAAGTCATGGATTCCATGACTTCTGTGACCTCTGTGAGAAAATAGTAGCCTTTATAAACTCCACCAAACTTCCTTCCTAAATAAAAATATTTTGCTGAGAGTGAACTTTTTATGACCAGATTTTAAAATCCCTGCCAAAAAAAGAAAAAAATCACAATAGAACTACTTACAACTAGAGCTGTCACATGATTAAAAAAATTAATTGCATGATTAAGCAATAATAGAATACCATTTATTTAAATATTTTTGGATATTTTCAACATTTTCAAATATATTGATTTCAATAACAGCACAGAATACAAAGTGTACAGTGCTCACTTAATATTTATTTTTGATTACAAGTATTTGTACTGCAAAAAAAAAATAAATAGTATTTTTCAATTCACCTAATACAAGTACTGTACTGCAATCTCTTTATCATGAAAGTTGAACTTACAAATGTAGAATTATGTACAAAAAAACTGCACTCAAAAACAAAACAATGTAAAATTTTAGAGCCTGCAAGTCCACTCAGTCCTACTTCTTGTCAGCCAATCACTCAGACAAACAAGTTTGTTTACATTTGCAGGAGATAATGCTGCTCACTTCTTGTTTACAGTGTCACCTGAAAGTGAGAACAGACGTTCTCATGGCACTGTTGTAGCCGGTGTTGCGAGATATTTACATGCCAGATGCATTAAAGATTCTTAAGTCCCTTCATGCTTCAACCACCATTCCAAAAGACATGCTTCCATGCTGATGATGGGTTCTGCTTGATAACAATCCAAAGCAGTGTGGATCAATGCATGTTCATTTTCATTATCTGAGTCATATGCCACTAGCAGAAGATTGATTTTCTTTTTTGGTGGTTTGGGTTTTGTAGTTTCCACATTGGAGTGTTGCTCTTTTAAAACTTCTGAAAGCATGCTCTACACCTTGTCCCTCTCAGATTTTGGAAGGCACTTCAGATTCTTAAACCTTGGGTTGAGTGCTGTAGTGATCTTTAGAAATCTCACATTGGTGCCTTCTTTGTGTTTTGTGAAAACTGCAGTGAAAGTGTTCTTAAAATGAACATGTCCTGGGTCATCATTCGAGACTGCTATAACATGAAATTTATGACAGAATGCGGGTAAAAGAGAGCAGGAGACATACAGTGGTGGCCAAAGCATGAAGGGACATATGAATGTTTAGCATATCTGGCGCACAAATACCTTGCGAATGCATGTTCTCACTTTCTGGTGAAATTGTAAATAAGAAGTGGGCAGCACTGTTTCCTGTAAATGTAAACAAACTTGTTTGTCTTAGCAATTGGTTGAACAAGAAGTAGGACTGAGTAGACTTGTAAGCTCTGAAGTTTTACATTGTTTTGTTTTTGAGTGCAGTTATGTAACACATACAAAAAAATTAACATTTGTAATTTGCATTTCCATGGCAAAGAGAGTGTACTACAGTACTTGTTTGAGGTGAATTGAAAAATACTGTTTCTTTTGTTTCATTTTTACAGTGCAAATATTTATAATAAAATAATATACACTTTGATTTCAGTTACAACACAGAATACAATATATATGAAAATGTAGAAAAACATCCAAAATATTTAATAAATTTCAGTTGGTATTCTATTGTTTAATAGTGTGATTAAAACAGCGATTAATCGCAATTACATTTTTTTAATTATGATTTTTTTGCAGTTAATCGCATGAGTTAACTGCATTTAATTGACAGCCCTACTTACAACCTTAACTAAACCAGGGCAAATGAGTTGCTGTGTTTTGTAATAATTACAAAATAAACCTTAAAAGTTCTGTTCTCTTCCCCCCTCCGCCCCATTTAAGATTGGCATCCTTTTCAGGAAAAGGACACATGCAGTATATTGATTTGAATGAAAGGTGGTAATATCCTCCTATAAAACTAATTTCACAAATGGAAGAATTACTGCTAACTTAATGACCTGTTTGGTTGTGCTGGTAGTTTAAAGCACATCAATAGATGTGCTTAAAGACCAAAGGGCCTAAGTGATACATAAAAAGTGAACGGGGAGGGGGTATGAGCATATTTGCTGAATGCCTGGCAAACATCCGTTCTGTTGAGCATTTGAGAGCTAACCGCATTATGTGCTGATCACTGAATCATAATATCTCTGTTTAGCTGGTTCAATAAAGCCTCACTTAACCTTTGACCAGAGCACTAGTATTTATTGCGGTGTGTATGCAGATTACACCTTATAGCATGTTAAGTGAAAAGGAATTTTCTTTCAGTTATTTTTAAAATCAAACTATGTGAGATCCTGCAGTCTGACATGAAATACTGTTTGTTTCTTTAAGATGTTGTTAATGTGTGGATTTTTCATGTGGATTATTTTTCTCACATTTTTTAAAATAGCTATTACATTTTTACACCAAAAGATAATGGATGAAGAATAGCATAGATTCTGATTTTTAAATGAATGATTTTTAGTCTAGGCTTTTTAGTTAAATGTAGACATTTTTAAAATGTAGTTTAATTACACTTTCAACAATGTGCTAATCTTAACTGGACCAAGGAGCAAGCCACGCTAATGCAACAGAAGATATTTCCCATGGTCTTAAAAGTGTATTTTTCCAGCAGAAAAATAATGAAAAGGGTGAGGATCTTGGGGACAGGATTTCGTTCCTTTGCAAAAGAACTTCCTGTTAAAATCTTTTAGAAGGTTATAATTGGACAGGAAGCTGGATAAATGCAGAGTCAGCATAAATGCATGAAGAAGACGAAGAAAAAGAAGATTTTTTCTTACATATAAAATGCCTTATTTCACAGAATCCAAAATATCATTACAAATTATACATACATCACTACTGAAATGCACGTTCAGGAGCAGATAGCTTCTGACACCTGATGCACAACATGATACACAACAGTGTGTGGAGGGAATTTTAGCTAAGCTCATGGAGGCAAGCCTTATAATTGTCCATGTTGAGCATAATTGTATTCTCTATTATAAATCAGAAGGATTGAAAGAATTCGGTTGTCCTTTATTTTGCAAAGAGACTTGCATCAAAATTGTTTATGATCTTTGATAATGCTCCTTGAGGTGCTATTCTTCCATTCATTGTCTTTCTGTGCTGTTACTAGGGGATTTCTTTAGGGAAAATGTCTGTCAGAGCTTCTTCTCCATTTGTGATTTCATTCCTTGAAGGTTATTTTTTACTATGTTATTTCCTGGGATAATTGTAATAGCATATAATAAGCATTTTTGGATGATAATTTAATTTGGAAATATTGATATAAAATGTTATTCTTTGATTCATTCTATATTGATTTTTTTTTTAAAAAAATTTGTTTGGGATCTACTTTTTAAAAAAAAATGATACTGTAGTGACATGAGCTACTGTTTTGTTACTTATGATGTTTGGCTTATCATATAAGTTAAATATCAGAATATTTGGAATCTCAGTGATGCCACCATTGCCTTACACTACATGGCCCTCAGCCTGCAAACACTTTTTCATGTTGCTAACTTTATATACATGAGTAGTTGCACTAACTACTTATGTGTGTTAGTGTTTGCAAGATCAAGCCCTGAGCTTGGTGATAATCATACTTAGCTATGTTCCACTCCTTTACAGCTATTTTCAAATAGTTCTTAAAAAAAAAAAAACAGTAAAATATAGAGGGCACTCTCACATACTTCAGTTAGCAAATGTCCCATTCTGAGTACCGAATACCAATTTTGGTGGGAGACGCTTATTAAAATAGGTCTAAACCTGACATAAATTATTGCAGATATTTTAATGGAACACTTTGTGTGTGAATTGATGAAGCTGATAAATTATCAGTAGAGACTTCCATTATTTAAGGAGTACTTTGCTTTTGCTTTTTTAATAAGCTTGTAATGAATAGCATCTAGGGTCTAAAGAAAGTAGTGATCAGAATGGTTCAGTTGCTGTATGACCCATTATTTCTGTTTATGTATATTGAGTGGTAAATTGATAAATAATTTGTTGCCATCATTTCTAAAAGTCCTGTATTGTCCTGTGCCTTGTCCTTTCAGATGTTGCTAATGGAGGTGTTCAAGCCACCATTACTGGAGATGTAAGGACAAGTTAGATAAGACTAGATGAGACTAATGTTGTAAGTATTAGGGCTGTCAAGCAATTAAAAAAAGTAATCATGATTAATCATGCAATAAATTGCACTGTTAAACAATAATACAAAACCATTTATTTATATCTCCAGCGGCCCATACCCCGATTGGGGTGACGAGCATGAGTGAGTGTGAGTGTGATTTATTTACATATTTTTGGATGTTTTCTACTTTTTCAAATATATTGATTTCAATTACAACACAGAATACAAAGTCCACAGTGTTCACTTTATATTTATTTTTATTACAAATATTTATACTGTAAAAAACAAAACAAAAAATAGTATTTTTCAATTAACCTAATACAAGTACTGTAGTGTAATCTCCTTATCATGAAAGGTGAACTTACAGATGTAGAATTATGTACAAAAAATAATGGCATTCAAAATAAAACAATGTAAAACTTTAGAGCCTAGAAGTCCAGTCAGTCCTATTTCTTGTTCAGCCCAATCGGTCAGACAAACAAGTTTGTTTATATTTGCAGGAGATAATGCTGTCTGCTTCTTGTTCACAATATCACGTGAAGGTGAGAGCAGGCGTTCGTGTGGTACTGTTGTAGCCGTGTCACAAGATATTTACATGCCAGCTGCACTAAAGATTCACATGTTCCTTCATGCTTTATCCACCATTCCAGAGGACATGCGTCCATGTTCATGACAGGTTCTGCTCGATAACGATGCAAAGCAGAGCTGTCCGATGCATGTTTATTTTCTTCATCTGAGTCAGATGCCACCAGCGGAAGGTTGATTTTCTTTTTTGGTAGTTTGGGCTTTGAAGTTTCCACATCTGAGTGTTGCTCTTTTAAGACTTCTGAAAGCATTCTCGTCCCTTTCAGATTTTGGAAGTCACTTCAGATTCTTAAATCTTGGGTCAACTACTGTAGCTATCTTTAGAAATCTCACATTGGTACCTTCTTTGCATTTTGTGAAATCTGCAGTGAAAGTGTTCTTAAAATGAACAACATGTGCCGAGTCATCATCCGAGACTACTATAACATTAAATATATGGCCGAAGCATAATCAAGGAGTATCATCAGCATGGAGGCATGGCCTCTGGAATGGTGGCCGAAGTATGAAGGGGCATACGAATGTTTAGCATACCTGGCATGTAAATACCTTGAAATGCTGGCTATAGAAGTCCCATGTGAACGTCTGTTCTCACTTTCTGATGACGTTTTAAATAAGAAGTGGGCAGCATTATATCCCATAAACGTAAACAAACTTGTTTGTCTTAGTGATTGGCTGACCAAAAAGTAGGACTGAGTGGACTTGTAGGCTCTGAGGTTTTACATTGTTTTGTTTTTGAGTAGTCATATAACAAAAAAATCTACATTTGTAAGTTGTGTTTTCACAGTAAAGAGATTGCACTACAGTACTTGTATGAGGTGAACTGAAAAATACTATGTTTTGTTTATAATTTGATTTTTTAAAGTGCAAGTATTTGTAATAAAAATAATATAAAGTGAGCAATGTACACTTTTTATTCTCTGTTGTAATTGAAATCAAAATATTTGAAAATGTAGAAAAACATCCGAAAAATTTGATAAATTTCAACTGGTATTCTGTTGTTTAACAGTGCAATTAAAAGTGCGATTAATCACAATTAATTTTTTTAATCATGATTCATTTTTTTTGAGTTAACCACGTGAGTTAACTGCGATTAATCGACAACCCTAGTAAGTATGCTTTCAAACTGGAGAGGCGTCAGAAAGAATGATCCTCATAAGCTTTTATGGCATAACTACTATAATTCTGATGGCTTATGGTGCTCTGTTGTTCAGCACTTGGCCTGTTCTGTGTGCTGTACATAAAGGTAACTCCCATTGATATCAAAGAAGGATTATGATTTTTATAGAGTTTGAACTGTGCATTGTGCTCTACAGATATCGAAGAATTCGTAGGGTAAGTTCTTGACCCCATTGATATCAAAACTCATGTATACTTTGGTTGGATAAGAATTTACCTTATTCTGTATATTCTAAATTATGTTTATGCAACACTCACCGGACTGTGCTGTAATTTACTGCCAGGATTAGGCATTCATTGGTAAATAGAACATAAATTTTGTTAAGGAATGGACTTCTGGAGGTAATGATTATTATGGGGGTTTGGGATCCTATACTGGTTGGGCTGATAATTTGGTGACCGTAACTTCAGCTCTGTTGTAAAATGACTTCAACCTAATTCAGAATTCATTTGTTGTATGCTTACTGCCATTCTTTAGATCAGTACTTCTCAAATGGTGAGTCCAGACATACCAGTGGGTTGTGGGAAGTTTCTGGATGGGTCGTCACATATAGGGCTGTATTAACTCATCCCTGGGCCCTGGTGGAGGCAAGCATATACTTCTCCCGGCCCAATGTACAGAGGAGACATAGGGGTGCAGTTGGAGAGCGAGCCTGCCCCACAGTCACCCCACAGTGGTGGTTCCTGTCCTGTGGGGCTGGGCTCCGCTCTGGGTATTGTGACCTGGTGCACAGGGTCTCAGTGCCACTCAGGTTTTGCCTGGCTGCCCCCTGAGTGGAGAGCCAGGCCTAGCCCTGTGGGACAGGAACTGCCACTGCAGGATGAGTTCGGTGTGGGTTTGTTCTCCAAACTTCCTGCAGGCCTCCTCTCTTCTGGAATTAGGGTTGTGTTGATGGAGTGGAGTTTGCATGTATATAATGGGGGTTGCAAAAGAAGGAAAAATGCAGTTTATGGGTCACCTTAGTAAAAAGTTTGGGAGCCATTGCTCTACATGCATATAGAAAAGTTAGTCATACACTATGATAATAATAATGAACAGTATATCAACAAATTATACTAAAATAACTTAACTTACATGTGCCATACATAACACATTTATTTGGGTACATGATGTTATTTTAATCTCAAGACTTTACTCTAGAGTTGCTGCTTAGAATACTCCTTGGTACACTTGCAGGCGGTTGGATTTGTTTTGATTTTATATTCTAAAGGTTTCTCCTGTCTGTCTTCATCTGAATAAAATGGTATGTGCCAGTCTAAGTACTATGGGCTTCATTTAGAGAAGTATGTGTTTCAGTCCTTATTCAGAAAAATAATTTACATACGTGCTTAAGCGCTTTTATGAATCAGGGCCTGTATCTCTTGTGGCAAACAATACACAATGATGTAAATACTTATAGTCTGTCTCGTTTACTTTAATTGTTACTGAATGTTTATGGCTCCATTCAACTTATAACCACTTAAAAAAATTAAATACTTGCCCAAAATTAAATGTAATATTAAATGTAGTTTGCAATGATGCTTGAATTTAAAGGCATAAAAAGAAATTGTTCAGGAGTATCTTGCTTCTGGTGTTCTTTTCTATTTGAATTATTTCTGATGGTGTCTCTATATGTAGATTTATTGATTAGTTATAAGGGCACATTTTTGTGTGTTCAATTATGCAAACATTAAAAGAACCACAGCCAGTGGTAATAAAGAATAAGATTGGGTTTTTTAATGGAAAATCTTATTTTGACAATTCACCTAAACACTAACTAATTGAAAGCTTCAGGAGCAATATATGCTTGTTTGATAAAAATTCCTCTTTGTCAGCTGTGTGTTTTGACGTTTAAAAAATAGGAAATGGGAGGTGCAAATACCTTCATCCTATCATTTCTTCTCCTACAGGAAAGTTGTGAATTAATAGATTTACTAATAATACTGTTTTAGGCTCTGATTTTACAAATGGCTCTACTTAGGCTGACCCCTTAAGGAAGTCAGTGGAAAGCTACATTGGCACAGAGATTTATAAATGCGGAGCTCCCTTCTGGATGAGGGCTGTAGTGTCGTTCCCTGTATTGGCTCATGTTTCATGTTGTAATATAATAAAATGAAAACAAAGATTCTTTTGAGAGTAAATAATCTGTATTCCTTCTGAAGGTGAACTATTTTGTCAAATGGCTAAATTGTTTTTAAAAGACTGCAAAACTGTTCAAAGAAATGCTTATTTCTTGTTCTCATTGCATTAATTTTGCAGCTTTTCAGAAAACATCTCAGTAAGTGTTTGGATGAGATGGACTTAAAAAAGAACTATTTAAACCTTATCTTGAAATTTTCTTCTAATAAGGAAAAATGTTAGATAACTTCACTGATCACTTTTTAAGAACAAATGAATGTATATCAAGGTTTGAAAAGTTCAGAGCCTCTTAATTAATGTTAGTTAAGTAACATCATTGGTTTTGTGTAGTAGTTTTCAGATATTTCCATGCTGACACTCTTGTACCATTAAGCAGTATAGGAGAGGCATGATGTCCATTATCCCCTAATACCTGTTCACAACCTGCTTAGATAAGCAAGTGTGTTCAAGTGGTTAACAGGTAACTTCCTAAATTCTGTTCCCAGTTCTTCAATACGTGCAATCTTTCACAAATCACTTAAGTTCTCTGCATGAAATCCTGTGCCCATTAAAGTCAAATGGGAATTTTGCTATGGACATTGATGGGGTTAGGATTTCACCCTCTGTGTCTTATCTGTAAAATGGGTAATGGTAGTAATGATAAAACTCACAGATTGTTGAAGTTTGTTTATTACTTAGATCTCTGATGAAGAATGATATGGAAATGTAAAATAATCTTATTATCATCAAGACACATTTTATTTTTCAGGCAAGAGTCCAGCACTGCATCTGCTCAGTAGCCAGTGACCATTCAGTAGGACTTTTGAGTTTGCGAGAGAAAAAATGCATTATGCTGGGATCTCGTCACCTTTTCCCCATTCAAGTAATAAAGTGGAGGCCTTCAGATGATTACCTGGTGGTGGGATGTGTAGATGGATCTGTTTACGTCTGGCAAATGGATACTGGTAAGGTCAAGTGCAAAAAACTGAACAAAATATCCCTTCATTTGGAGCTAAATTCTACTTTTTTGGCATGTGTTCTAAAAGGTTTGTCTAGCTTTCCATCTGTAAAACAGATTGGCATGACTCCAAACATACATTATCACATGTTACTTTTGGGAAATATGGCTCTCTAAGTATGGGGTATACCTAGGATTCTTTGGTGGCACAAGCTCTTACATACATTCCAGTAGTTGAAACCAATAATTAGTTCTTGATTAGATTTCGGGAAATCCAGTTAGCTGTGGTTATTTTTTCCTCACTTAACTTCTTATTCATCTTTAGGAAAGCTAGTCAATGCACTTGGGCTGGCAACTGCTGGACACACTGATGGAGACTTCAGTAACTGTCTGTTTACATTTGTCCATAAACGTGAAGTAACTGCTGAGCAAGCGCAGTGTAGTGGTTAAATCAACAGGACTTGGAGTCAGGAAATCTGGACTTTTATTCCCAGATCTGCCATTGACTTGTGTGATCCTTGGGAAGTGTCTTAACCTCTCTGTGCTTCAGTTTCCTTGTCTGTAAAATGGGGGATAATCATATTTACTTACTCACGGGGATGCTGTAGTTGATTTGTAAAGTACCTTAAGATCATATGATGAAAGGTGCTCTATAAGCTGTTCTAAGTAAATAAGTAAGTAAGTAAAAGATGGATAATACTCAAAATTACATCTTTGAATTCAATTGGAAGCATTTAAGAGGATGAGAATGAGTTTTAAATAACAGAACAGACAACAGTGTGTAAAAGTGATAGATATGATGTAGAAAATTATATATTCTAAGGTGTTACAGACATAGAAAGGAAATAAATCAAAAGACATATGCGGTGTTAATCTGTGGAAAGCCATCCTCTCGTTAAACCTACCACTGTAGTAAATCAGTTATATGCACATCTTCAAATAGACAGTTAGCTTGGGTGACCTGATTCATCACATTGTTGGGGGTGGGGGGAAAACATTACAGTAACAGATATCTTTCAGTGATAGGGAAAGAAGAAGCGGTTTCTGAACTGCAGGGGAAAATATGAAATGTACTTGAAGGGGAAAAGGAAAGCACATCATGAGGTCTTCTGAAATATAATCGGAGCAGTAACAGGACAAGGCAAGAAGAGGAAAATGTCTGCGTGGAATCAGATTCATCCAGCCTAGCAGATGAATGAGGCAAATTGTGCAAGGCTTTTTTCGTCTTTGACAGTCTGTGAACTTCTCTTCAAGGCAGATCTTTCTTCATATCTGATGTTGTAGCTAGTTAGTTTTGTTGCTGTGTTTGCTTTTCTCTCAATAGAAGCAAGTAGAAGCAGGAGGAGGTCCTGCAGCTGTGCCGTCTATTTATCATTACTTCACAGTCTGAAGTAGGAAATAACATCTATTGGGTCATGCTGATGATTTCACATACTGTTCGGTGTAACAGTGTGAATTATGCTTTCGTGTACCAGCAAAGCTTGTACTGCCCTGGCCTCCATCTCTGTTTCCACTAGGGAAAGGAGCAGTTTTAAATCTCACTGTGAGGGGGTGCAAATGAGCTTCATGTGAGGGGGTTGCTGCAAGGAGGAAGTGAAGAAGCACAGTTGTCTGGCTACTATGCTCATGGTTTTTCCTGGCAACTTACATGGACTTATGTGATTGTGCTGACCTCTGTGGCCACCTTGGCATAGGAGAGGTCATGGCTTCTTGTTTTGCTTCAATCCTTTGTGACCTCTTCAGTGCCTGGGCTCTCACCCACAGTTTAAATCCTGGTGTAACAGGAGTTACGTAAGACATTAATAAGCTTCTCAAACATCATTAACTGAACTGATACATGTAATATTCCTGCTACCAAAAGTGTTTCCACAGTAGGATGTGGTTTAATATGAAGAGCACTTATATTTCTATTAATTGAGATTATTGAGCTAGGGAGAAATAGGTTGTTTTTTTTACTTAAGATGCTTTGTTGACTTATTTTATCTAGAACTGGGGCATGATTTAAAAATAAATACCCAGGTTGCAAGCAGTTTTTTCAGTGATCTTATTGTAGGTATGTAATTGCCCAAATTGGAATTTGGCAGGGATACCATAACACAGGGGTTGGCAACCTTTCAGAAGTGCTGTGCTGAGTCTTCATTTATTCACTCTAATTTAAGGTTTCGTGTGCCAGTAATACATTTTAATGTTTTTAGAAGGTCTCTTTCTATAAGTCTGAATATATAACTAAACTATTGTTATATGTAAAGTAAATAAGGTTTTTAAAATGTTCAAGAAGCTTCATTTAAAATTAAATTAAAATGCAAAGCCCCTCCCGGACAGGTGGCCAGGACACAGGCACTGTGAGTGCCACTGAAAATCAGCTCATGTGCCGCCTTTGGCACCCGTGCCATAGGTTACCTACCCCTGCCATAGCATTTCCATCTGTGC